>NW_025534119.1:70000-180000 GCF_020615455.1 Coregonus clupeaformis | reverse complement strand
CACACACATACACACACACTGGATTCACACACACACACACACACACGACACACACATCCATACACATTGGACACACACACACTGAACACACACACACACTGGACAAACACACACAGGACTCACACACACACACACACACACACACACACACACACACTGACACACACACACACTGGACACACACACACTCACACACTGAAACACACACACTCACACACTGAACACACACACACACACACTGACACTGAACACACACACATACTGGACACACACACACATTGAACACACACACACACAGGACACACACACACACACACACCTGGACAAACATACACTGAACACACACACACACACACACACACACACTGGACACACATACATACACTGACACACACACACACACACTGGACACACACACTGAACACAACCAGCCCTGCCATTTCTACCTGTCCTGATCTAGTGTTTCACCCCTGACCTCCTCACACCGTCTCACTGTCCATGTCTGCTTTTAGCTCCCACCTCTACTTCACTGTGTTATAATGGACCTTATGCTTGTTATGTCACCTCTGTAACCAGTTATCAAACATACTGACCTTTCTGACCCTATCCCATGGCCCTACTTTCTACAACTGAACATTTAAATTCCTCTATGAGTTTTGTTTAGTGTCCATTTACTTATGTATGTATTTGTTGTATATTGGGGTTGTGCTGCAGAGCATCATGGGGGTTTGTATGTATTGAGATGATCACGTTCCAGATAAATGGTTGAACTGATTCCTGTCTCCTGTCTTATCATTATTTAATTATTATACAGACGTGGTTATGAAACCCACGAGACATAACAAAAGATTGGTGATGAGTAAGTCTGAATCTACAGGAACTATTCTGTCTGGAAGAAGTGGGTTTTTACAACTGTTTAAAACTGTTATTTTCTGTGGTACAGAATAGGCTAATGTTAGCACAGTGTATTGATAGCAGAGGCAAGTGCATAGTCTAGCTAGCTAAGAAAGAGAGTTAACCAGTGGTGTAAAGTACTTAAGTAAAAATACTTTAAAGTACTACTTAAGTAGTTTTTTGGGGTATCTGTACTTGACGTTACTATTTATATTTTTGACAACTTTTACTTTTACTTCACTACATTCCTAAAGAAAATAATGTACTTTTTACTCCATACATTTTCCCTGACACCCAAAAGTACTTGTTACATTTTGAATGCTTAGCAGGACAGAAAATGGTCCAATTCACGCACTTATCAAGAGAACATCCCTACTGCCTCTGATCTGGCAGACTCACTAAAACACAAATGCTTTGTTTGTAAATTGTCTGAGTGTTGAATGTAAATTTTAAAAACAAGAACATTGTCTGGTTTGCTTTATGTAAGGAATTTGAAATTATTTATACTTGTACTTTTACTTTTGATACTTAAGTATATTTTAGCAATTACATTTACTTTTGATACTTAAGTATATTTAAAACCAAATACTTTTTGGACTTTTACTCAAGTAGTATTTTACTGGGTGACTTTCACTTTTAGTTGAGTCATTTTCTATTAAGGTATCTTTACTTTTACTCAATTATGACAATTGGGTACTTTTTCCACCACTGGAGTTAACATCGTCATGGACGGCAGAAAAGGACTGGAGACGGACATCAGAGCGGGAAAACAACGTGATTAAAAAGGAGGAATATACAGTGATTAAAGGAAAGGACATTTATTCAACTGTGAAGACAAACCTTTTAATTAAATCTGCTAAATGAGCGAACTTAGGAGTAAACGTCAGTGAGTGAAGTGAATGAAGATCACGTGACTGAGGGAAATATTGCTGTGGTTGAGGACAATATTGAAGTGAGTGACAATCAGGAGCTAATTGAGAAATGAACAATTATTGGAATTGTTGGAAACATTGGACAGTTTCATTAAAGTATTGAGCAGTGGAGCTCATATACAGAACGGTTTGAATATTTTGTTCTTGTAATTGACATGGATGAGGACAACATTGTGCCTCCATGTTTTAGTGTAATGGGGCCAAATACATTTAATTTACTAGGCAGCCTGCTACAGCCAGTCAGAACAGGTAATAAGACGTATGGGGATATTGTGGAGATACTTAAAGGACATGAGCGAATTTACAGTGGGGGAAAAAAGTATTTAGTCAGCCACCAATTGTGCAAGTTCTCCAACTTAAAAATATGAGAGAGGCCTGTAATTTTCATCATAGGTACACGTCAACTATGACAGACAAAATGAGAAAAAAAAATCCAGAAAATCACATTGTAGGATATTTAATGAATTTATTTGCAAATGATGGTGGAAAATAAGTATTTGGTCAATAACAAAAGTTTCTCAATTCTTTGTTATATACCCTTTGTTGGCAATGACACAGGTCAAACGTTTTCTGTAAGTCTTCACAAGGTTTTCACACACTGTTGCTGGTATTTTGGCCCATTCCTCCATGCAGATCTCCTCTAGAGCAGTGATGTTTTGGGGCTGTCGCTGGGCAACACGGACTTTCAACTCCCTCCAAAGATTTTCTATGGGGTTGAGATCTGGAGACTGGCTAGGCCACTCCAGGACCTTGAAATGCTTCTTACGACGCCACTCCTTTGTTGCCCGGGCGGTGTGTTTGGGATCATTGTCATGCTGAAAGACCCAGCCACGTTTCATCTTCAATGCCCTTGCTGATGGAAGGAGGTTTTCACTCAAAATCTCACGATACATGGCCCCATTCATTCTTTCCTTTACACGGATCAGTCGTCCTGGTCCCTTTGCAGAAAAACAGCCCCAAAGCATGATGTTTCCACCCCCATGCTTCACAGTAGGTATGGTGTTCTTTGGATGCAACTCAGCATTCTTTGTCCTCCAAACACGACGAGTTGAATTTTTACCAAAAGGTTATATTTTGGTTTCATCTGACCATATGACATTCTCCCAATCCTCTTCTGGATCATCCAAATGCACTCTAGCAAACTTCAGACGGGCCTGGACATGTACTGGCTTAAGCAGGGGGACACATCTCGCACTGCAGGATTTGAGTCCCTGGCGGCGTAGTGTGTTACCGATGGTAGGCTTTGTTACTTTGGTCCCAGCTCTCTGCAGGTCATTCACTAGGTCCCCCCGTGTGGTTCTGGGATTTTCTTGTGATCATTTTGACCCCACGGGGTGAGATCTTGCGTGGAGCCCCAGATCGAGGGAGATTATCAGTGGTCTTGGATGTCTTCCATTTCCTAATAATTGCTCCCACAGTTTATTTCTTCAAACCAAGCTGCTTACCTATTGCAGATTCAGTCTTCCCAGCCTGGTGCAGGTCTACAATTTTGTTTCTGGTGTCCTTTGACAGCTCTTTGGTCTTGGCCATAGTGGAGTTTGGAGTGTGACTGTTTGAGGTTGTGGACAGGTGTCTTTTATACTGATAACAAGTTCAAACAGGTGCCATTAATACAGGTAACGAGTGGAGGACAGAGGAACCTCTTAAAGAAGAAGTTACAGGTCTGTGAGAGCCAGAAATCTTGCTTGTTTGTAGGTGACCAAATACTTATTTCCACCATAATTTGCAAATAAATTCATTAAAAATCCTACAATGTGATTTTCTGGATTTTTTTTTCTCAATTTGTCTGTCATAGTTGACGTATACCTATGATGAAAATTACAGGCCTCTCTCATCTTTTTAAGTGGGAGAACTTGCACAATTGGTGGCTGACTAAATACTTTTTTTCCCCACTGTAGGAGGAAACGTCAGGTGAGTGAAGTGAATGAAGATCACATGATGGAGATTCTTAAAGGACATTTTTCACCAGAACCACTAGTTAATGCTGAACGGTTCAGGTTCCACAGGAGACATCAGGAAGAGGGAGAATCAGTAACAACGTTTGCTGCTGCATTAAAGAAACTACCAGAACACTGAGTTTAATGCTGTTCTAAATGACATCATTAGAGACAGACTAGTATGTGGGCTACGGAGTGAAGCTACACAAAAGAGACTTTTTACTGAAAGTCATCTGAATTTGTCAAAGGACATTGAAATCAGTGTGTCCATGGAACTAGCTGCTAAAGAGGCTCACCAGTTGAGTTCATCAGGAACTTAGTGGGTTCATCTAACAATCCCTAATCATCATGGTATACCTTCCACCTAGAAAACATCATTTAATAGAAATCACAACCGCTCCTCTGTGTGGTCCCAGGAGGGGTTGGAGGGTGGGTTGGAGTGGTCCCAGGAGGGGTTGGAGGGTGGGTTGGGGTGGTCCCAGGAGGGGTTGGAGGGTGGGTTGGGGTGGTCCCAGGAGGGGTTGGAGGGTGGGTTGGGGTGGTCCCAGGAGGGGTTGGAGGGTGGGTTGGGGTGGTCCCAGGAGGGGTTGGAGGGTGGGTTGGGGTGGTCCCAGGAGGGGTTGGAGGGTGGGTTGATGCAGCTGAGGTGGGTGATTGTATATGTGGTTTATTATAATTGTATTTATCTGCAATAACTAGTTTCCATAATATACTGATATATATTTTAACAGTATTGTGTCTCTAGCTGTATAACCATTCCTGCTGCTATTTGTTCTTGTCTGTGTTCCTTTAAAATAAATAAAAAGTTGATCACAAAAAAGGAAAAGTGCACAGAGTTTCAACTGAAAATCAGAGACAGGGAAATCAAGTATCTACATGCTGGTGTAAGAAAATGAATTGTCCAGAGACATTCCAACAAATGAAAAAGAGATGTTCACAATGTTGAGCAGGAGAACACTGAGGTGAGTGACTCATCAGACTAAGAGAACACTGAGGTGAGTGACTCATCAGACCAGGAGAACACTGAGGTGAGTGACTCATCAGACCAAGAGAACACTGAGGTGAGTGACTCATCAGACCAGGAGATCACTGAGGTGAGTGACTCATCAGACCAGGAGAACACTGAGGTGAGTGACTCATCAGACCAGGAGAACACTTAGGTGAGTGACTCATCAGACCAGGAGATCACTGAGGTGAGTGACTCATCAGACCAGGAGAACACTGAGGTGAGTGACTCATCAGACCAGGAGAACACTGAGGTGAGTGACTCATTAGACCAAGAGAACACTGAGGTGAGTGACTCATCAGACCAGGAGAACACTGAGGTTAGTGACTCATCAGACCAAGAGAACACTGAGGTGAGTGACTCATCAGACCAGGAGAACACTGAGGTGAGTGACTCATCAGACCAGGAGAACACTGAGGTGAGTGACTCATTAGACCAGGAGAGAACACTGAGGTGAGTGAGTCATCAGACCAGGAAGTCACACTGAAAATCCTGACTGTTGCTGGGGGGCCGCTTGGCTACAATGTCTCCCTTGCTAGAGGGACAGCCGGTGAGTATGGATATTGACACAGGGCCAGCCGTAGAGTATGGAGATTAACACAGGGCCAGCTGGTGCATATGGAGATTGACACAGGGCCAGCTTGTGCGTATGGAGATTGACACAGGGCCAGCTGGTGAGTATGGAGATTAACACAGGGCCAGCTGGTGAGTATGGAGATTAACACAGGGCCAGCTGGTGAGTATGGAGATTGACACAGGGCCAGCTGGTGCGTATGGAGATTAACACAGGGCCAGCTGGTGAGTATGGAGATTGACACAGGGCCAGCTGGTGCGTATGGAGATTGACACAGGGCCAGCTGGTGAGTATGGAGATTGACACAGGGCCAGCTGGTGCGTATGGAGATTGTACCTTAGGCTATCAGACCATAAGTCAAGGCTGACTTGGACACTTTATTCAGAACAAAGTACTGGAGCTGGTCAGCGTGAGTCTCTATGGTGTGGAAGCAGTCTTGTCCCATATCATGCCTTCACAGCTACGACATCAAGTACAGCAAGTCAGAATTGCACTTCAATGCAGATCAGTGGAGGCTGGTGAGGGGAGGACGGCTCATAATAATGTCTGGAATGGAGCAAATAGAATGGCATCAAACACATGGAAACCATGGAAACCATGTGTTTGATGTATTTGATACCATTCCCCTAATTCCGCTCCAGCCATTACCACGAGCCCGTCCTCCCCAATTAAGGTGCCACCAACCTCCTGTGATGCAGATGGACTCCAGGTTACCAATACCTGTGGTCAAGACAGAGTCAGATGGACTCCAGGTTACCAGGACCTGTGGTCAAGACAGAGTCAGATGGACTCCAGGTTACCACTACCTGTGGTCAAGACAGAGTCAGATGGACTCCAGGTTACCACTACCTGTGGTCAAGACAGAGTCAGATGGACTCCAGGTTACCACTACCTGTGGTCAAGACAGAGTCAGATGGACTCCAGGTTACCACTACCTGTGGTCAAGACAGAGTCAGATGGACTCCAGGTTACCACTACCTGTGGTCAAGACAGAGTCAGATGGACTCCAGGTTACCACTACCTGTGGTCAAGACAGAGTCAGATGGATTCCAGGTTACCACTACCTGTGGTCAAGACAGAGTCAGATGGACTCCAGGTTACCACTACCTGTGGTCAAGACAGAGTCAGATGGACTCCAGGTTACCACTACCTGTGGTCAAGACAGAGTCAGATGGACTCCAGGTTACCACTACCTGTGGTCAAGACAGAGTCAGAGGGACTCCAGGTTACCACTACCTGTGGTCAAGACAGAGTCAGATGGACTCCAGGTTACCACTACCTGTGGTCAAGACAGAGTCAGATGGACTCCAGGTTACCACTACCTGTGGTCAAGACAGAGTCAGATGGACTCCAGGTTACCACTACCTGTGGTCAAGACAGAGTCAGATGGACTCCAGGTTACCACTACCTGTGGTCAAGACAGAGTCAGATGGACTCCAGGTTACCACTACCTGTGGTCAAGACAGAGTCACGCCAAGTAGACATCTTCTACTTCAGACAAGTGGAAAACTGCACCAGTCACTTCAGCACAAGTGTGGAGAAACACCAGAAACGACCCGGTTTCATCTGAAGTGATGGACATCATCATCAAAGGTAAAGCCGCAGGAGATGCTCTGGAACTGAGATATCAATACAGTCCGTTGTCTGCTGTGGAAGAGGAGAGTTATCATTCCACCTTCACTGACGAAACCGGTGTTGCAACAGTTACACTCAGGTCATTGTGGAATGGTTCACATGAAGTAAATCACACAAAGCTACTTCTGGTGGATTGGATTGGATGGAAGCATTGAGGAGAAAGAGAAAACATGTTCCTCATGGCAGGAGGTTCTCAACGTACCTCAACTTGGAGAGAGAGAGGGGTGGAGACAGGGGAGGAGGAGGAGAGAGAGGGGTGGAGACAGGGGGAGGAGGAGGAGAGAGAGGGGGTGAGACAGGGGGAGGAGAAGGAGAGAAAGGGGTGGAGACAGGGGGAGGAGGAGGAGAGAGAGGGGTGGAGACAGGGGAGGAGGAGGAGAGAGAGGGATGGAGACAGGGGGAGGAGGAGGAGAGAGAGGGGGTGGAGACAGGGGGAGGAGGAGGAGAGAGAGGGGTGGAGACAGGGGAGGAGGAGGAGAGAGAGGGGTGGAGACAGGGGGGAGGAGGAGGAGAGAGAGGGGTGGAGACAGGGGGAGGAGGAGAGAGAGGGATGGAGACAGTGGGAGGAGGAGGAGAGAGAGGGATGGAGACAGAGGGGTGGAGACAGGAGGAGGAGGAGGAGAGAGAGGGATGGAGACAGGGGGAGGAGGAGGAGAGAGAGGGGTGGAGACAGGGGGAGGAGGAGGAGAGAGAGGGGTGGAGAGTGAAAACTCAAGACTATGAGGGGTCCAAACAAGCCAACTCTTAACAGAGATGGAGCCTAATGGTTTATGACAAGTGTCTACTTTTCATTTATAATGTGTTTTGTTCAGTATTGTTTCATTAAAGGACCAGTGCTGTCAAAAATGTGATTTTCCTGTTTTTTTTTTAATATTTCAAGCTGAGGTTTGAATAATACTGTGGAATTGTGAAAATTATGATAATGTCCTTTTAGTGTAAAAGCTGTTTGAAAAGACCTCCTGAAAAATCAGCGTGTTTTGGTGGGATGGAGTTAATAGCCAATAGCCAATAACAACTCGTTTTCAGTTTTCCCCTTCCCACTCAGACCACTCCCAGACAGTCCTAGCAAAATACTTGCTTGACAGATTGCTCTTTGCTAAGAGAAGCAATTTTTTAAAACCATTTTAATTCAAACCAATCACAGTAAGGTACTTAATTGTTACGCTGAAATTATTTGATATTGATATAAAAATGGCTGCATTAGTTTTTTTATATATACTGTATATAATTTACCTCCACAGCAACATGGACACCAGCATACTGGCACGTACACACCAGAGGAGGCTGGTGGAGGAGCTATAGGAGGACGGGCTCATTGTAAAGACTGGAATGGAGTTATGGAATGGTATTTAACGCATTATTTATTTATTCCATTCCAGCCATTACAGTTAACCTGTTCTCCTATAGCTCTTCCCAACAGTCTCCTCTCAGAAACTTCTCGGTTCTGGTAAAAGAGAAGTTGAGAGTATCACATCATGTTTTATCTCAGCGAAGCTGTACAACAGCATATTTAAGAAGCATAAACTGCAACCATGTGATGTTGTTTTGAGAACTTACTCAGCTCAGCCTATTCAGTTATTGGGAAAGCTGGAGGTTAAAGTGAAATGTGGACTTGTTTGCTACTCTAGCCGGGGGTAAACAGTTCACAAAGTTAGAGCTTACACAGGAACTACCAGCAAGTGGAGGTAGATCAAGAGTCAAAGCATTTCCTGACTATAAACAAGGGTTTCTACCAGATGAATAGACTGCCTTATGGAGTATCAAGCACTCCAGCTATATTCCAACGTATTATGGACCAGGTCTTACAGGGTTGACCTGGGGTTGGGGGCTTTCTGGATCACATTCTCATCACAGGGAAATCGGCAGAGGACCACTTCCAGAACGTAGAAGCAGCAGTGTTACAGAGACTGCAAGAGCCTGGGTTAAGAGTAAAACGGGAAGTTTATGGAGAATCTCTCTACTCTCATCAAACCTGTGACAGAGCTCTTCCAGAAAGATAGACCTTGGGTGGGGTCAGAACAATGTCAGCAGGCATTTGAAACAACGAAGACGCAGCTGTCTTCCTCCTCAGTGTTAGTGCACTACGACCCTCACATGCCAGTAATATTGGAGAGCAATCCAAACTATCCAGTGTCATTTGTAGATGTACTTCCCATTGTAGCTAAGGACACAGCCAGGGAAACCACCAAGGACAAGGGTTTGGCTAAAGTGAAGCACTTCCCACTTACAGGGTGACCTAACCACGTTACTGATCCTGAACTAAAGCCTGATTGGGTGAGAAGGGGATGAGCTCACTGTAGACAGTGATTGTGTGTTATGGGGTATGAGAGCGGTGGTGCCGGCTACTCTACAGAGGAACCTACTGAAGGAGCTACATGAAAACCACTGGAGCATGGTTCAAATGGAAGCTCTGGCAAGGAGACACTTTTAGTGGCCCAGGTTAGACTCAGACATAGAAGACATGGTAAGGAGATGGCCCAGGTTAGACTCAGACATAGAAGACATGGTAAGGAGATGACCCAGGTTAGACTCAGACATAGAAGACATGGTAAGGAGACGGCCCAGGTTAGACTCAGACATAGAAGACATGGTAAGGAGATGGCCCAGGTTAGACTCAGACATAGAAGACATGGTAAGGAGATGGCCCAGGTTAGACTCAGACATAGAAGACATGGTAAGGAGATGGCCCAGGTTAGACTCAGACATAGAAGACATGGTAAGGAGATGGCCCAGGTTAGACTCAGACATAGAAGACATGGTAAGGAGATGGCCCAGGTTAGACTCAGACATAGAAGACATGGTAAGGAGATGGCCCAGGTTAGACTCAGACATAGAAGACATGGTAAGGAGATGGCCCAGGTTAGACTCAGACATAGAAGACATGGTAAGGAGATGGCCCAGGTTAGACTCAGACATAGGAGACATGGTAAGGAGATGGCCCAGGTTAGACTCAGACATAGAAGACATGGTAAGGAGATGGCCCAGGTTAGACTCAGACATAGGAGACATGGTAAGGAGATGGCCCAGGTTAGACTCAGACATAGAAGACATGGTAAGGAGATGGCCCAGGTTAGACTCAGACATAGAAGACATGGTAAGGAGATGGCCCAGGTTAGACTCAGACATAGAAGACATGGTAAGGAGATGGCCCAGGTTAGACTCAGACATAGAAGACATGGTAAGGAGATGGCCCAGGTTAGACTCAGACATAGAAGACATGGTAAGGAGATGGCCCAGGTTAGACTCAGACATAGAAGACATGGTAAGGAGATGGCCCAGGTTAGACTCAGACATAGAAGACATGGTAAGGAGATGGCCCAGGTTAGACTCAGACATAGAAGACATGGTAAGGAGATGGCCCAGGTTAGACTCAGACATAGAAGACATGGTAAGGAGATGGCCCAGGTTAGACTCAGACATAGAAGACATGGTAAGGAGATGGCCCAGGTTAGACTCAGACATAGCAGACATGGTAAGGAGATGGCCCAGGTTAGACTCAGACATAGAAGACATGGTAAGGAGATGGCCCAGGTTAGACTCAGACATAGAAGACATGGTAAGGAGATGGCCCAGGTTAGACTCAGACATAGAAGACATGGTAAGGAGATGGCCCAGGTTAGACTCAGACATAGAAGACATGGTAAGGAGATGGCCCAGGTTAGACTCAGACATAGAAGACATGGTAAGGAGATGGCCCAGGTTAGACTCAGACATAGAAGACATGGTAAGGAGATGGCACAGGTTAGACTCAGACAATCAAGGTTATCACTGGTTAAATCCAGCTTTTCAGCTGACATGCAGTCTAAGATACAGGACAAGGGGTTGGGCAAGAGTCTTCGTTTTTTACAGTCGGAACAAACAGTGCTTGTCCCAGATTACCGGGGGAGGAGAGAGAGAGAGAAATGGAGACCCGGGGGGTTGTGAAAAGGCTACTTGGTCCTGTAACCTACTTAGTGCAGACTGAGGGAAAAACTGTGTAAGAAGCATGTGGATCAAATGATGATGCAACCCAATGAAAGAGAAGAGCTGAATGTGTCAGAGTGGAACATCTCTGATTGGGACCTGGACACTACAACTGGGACGGGCACCAATACAGACACACAGATTGTTCCAGGCCCAATCAGAGATGTGGTGTATTGAGAAATGTATTATGTGTTAATGGGTTTAGATTTAAAATGGTTGCAAATAACCAATGGGATTTGTATGCAGGAGTTATTTGAATTAACAAATGATAATGGGTTTTCCATTCTTGCATTGAAGTGATTGGATTACGAGATGCAAGGGCGGTAAAAGTTTAATGATGTATTGGTTGGGCTGAAGACACTGTAGAGAGTGGTCCACTGGAATGTGTTAAGGAGAACATGAAATAAATCTGTTCAGTTTATTATAAGTACGCCTCGGAGTCTTCAGTAAAAGAACCCAGCATCTTAGGATGCAACATTGATCCTTTATCATGTTTAGAAAATAACAGATTGAAAGACAACAAATAGCCTACTTTCAATTAATTAAAAATATGTTAGAGACATGGGACATGGCCTTGTGTTGCTGCACTGTCTAAATATGTTAGAGACATGGGACATGGCCTTGTGTTGCTGCACTGTCTAAATATGTTAGAGACATGGGACATGGCCTTGTGTTGCTGCACTGTCTAAATATGTTAGAGACATGGGACATGGCCTTGTGTTGCTGCACTGTCTAAATATGTTCGAGACATGGGACATGGCCTTGTGTTGCTGCACTGTCTAAATATGTTAGAGACATGGGACATGGCCTTGTGTTGCTGCACTGTCTAAATATGTTAGAGACATGGGACATGGCCTTGTGTTGCTGCACTGTCTAAATATGTTAGAGACATGGGACATGGCCTTGTGTTGCTGCACTGTCTAAATATGTTCGAGACATGGGACATGGCCTTGTGTTGCTGCACTGTCTAAATATGTTAGAGACATGGGACATGGCCTTGTGTTGCTGCACTGTCTAAATATGTTAGAGACATGGGACATGGCCTTGTGTTGCTGCACTGTCTAAATATGTTAGAGACATGGGACATGGCCTTGTGTTGCTGCACTGTCTAAATATGTTAGAGACATGGGACATGGCCTTGTGTTGCTGCACTGTCTAAATATGTTAGAGACATGGGACATGGCCTTGTGTTGCTGCACTGTCTAAATATGTTTGAGACATGGGACATGGCCTTGTGTTGCTGCACTGTCTAAATATGTTAGAGACATGGGACATGGCCTTGTGTTGCTGCACTGTCTAAATATGTTAGAGACATGGGACATGGCCTTGTGTTGCTGCACTGTCTAAATATGTTCGAGACATGGACATGGCCTTGTGTTGCTGCACTGTCTAAATATGTTAGAGACATGGGACATGGCCTTGTGTTGCTGCACTGTCTAACTACCTTAACAAACAGTGACACATTATATTATTATTGATATTATTATTGACATTTAACATGGAAAAAAGGTGACCCCTTGACTTTTACACATTTTTGTTACGTTATGGCCTTATTATAAAATGGATTAAATAAAACAATGTCCTCATCAATCTACACACAATACCCCATAATGACAAAGCGAAAATAGGTTTATAGAAATGTTTGCAAATGTATAAAAATTCAAAATGAAAAAAACGTATGTACATAAGTATTCAGACCCTTTGTTATGAGACACTAAATTGAGCCCAGGTGCATCCTGTTTCCATTGATCATCCTTGAGATGTTTCTACAACTTGATTGGAGTCCATCTTTGGTAAATTCAACTGATTGGACATGGTTTGGAAAGGCACCTGTCTATATAAGGTCCCACAGTTGACACACCCTTCTCTATTGTCATGGTTGCACTAATTGAACTGTTTGTCTACATTACCTGGTTCAATCATTCATGACATCAGTTGATATACAGAGTGTGAGACTCTCTCTATATATTTATATCTTCCAGTTCATTCTCCGTTAGTCAGCACCTCTACACTAAATAATGTTCTCTGGGGGTGCGCCAGCTCATGCTTTTTATTAGAGACTTTAGTCCCCAGAGGTCTTAACCTGGAAAAGGACTATAGTATGTTTTAGAGACTTTAGTCCCCAGAGGTCTAAACCTGGAAAAGGACTATAGTATGTTTTAGAGACTTTAGTCCCCAGAGGTCTTAACCTGGAAAAGGACTATAGTATGTTTTAGAGACTTTAGTCCCCAGAGGTCTTAACCTGGAAAAGGACTATAGTATGTTTTAGAGACTTTAGTCCCCAGAGGTCTTAACCTGGAAAAGGACTATAGTATGTTTTAGAGACTTTAGTCCCCAGAGGTCTTAACCTGGAAAAGGATTATAGTATGTTTTAGAGACTTTCGTCCCCAGAGGTCTTAACCTGAAAAAGGACTATAGTATGTTTTAGAGACTTTATTCCCCAGAGGTCTTAACCTGGAAAAGGACTATAGTATGTTTTAGAGACTTTAGTCCCCAGAGGTCTTAACCTGGAAAAGGACTATAGTATGTTTTAGAGACTTTAGTCCCCAGAGGTCTTAACCTGGAAAAGGACTATAGTATGTTTTAGAGACTTTAGTCCCCAGAGGTCTTAACCTGGAAAAGGACTATAGTATGTTTTAGAGACTTTAGTCCCCAGAGGTCTTAACCTGGAAAAGGACTATAGTATGTTTTAGAGACTTTAGTCCCCAGAGGTCTTAACCTGGAAAAGGACTATAGTATGTTTTAGAGACTTTAGTCCCCAGAGGTCTTAACCTGGAAAAGGACTATAGTATGTTTTAGAGACTTTAGTCCCCAGAGGTCTTAACCTGGAAAAGGACTATAGTATGTTTTAGAGACTTTAGTCCCCAGAGGTCTTAACCTGGAAAAGGACTATAGTATGTTTTAGAGACTTTAGTCCCCCAGAGGTCTTAACCTGGAAAAGGACTATAGTATGTTTTAGAGACTTTAGTCCCCAGATGTCTTAACCTGGAAAAGGACTATAGTATGTTTTAGAGACTTTAGTCCCCAGAGGTCTTAACCTGGAAAAGGACTATAGTATGTTTTAGAGACTTTAGTCCCCAGAGGTCTTAACCTGGAAAAGGACTATAGTATGTTTTAGAGACTTTAGTCCCCAGAGGTCTTAACCTGGAAAAGGACTATAGTATGTTTTAGAGACTTTAGTCCCCAGAGGTCTTAACCTGGAAAAGGACTATAGTATGTTTTAGATACTTTAGTCCCCAGAGGTCTTAACCTGGAAAAGGACTATAGTATGTTTTAGAGACTTTAGTCCCCAGAGGTCTTAACCTGGAAAAGGACTATAGTATGTTTTAGAGACTTTAGTCCCCAGAGGTCTTCACCTGGAAAATGACTATAGTATGTTTTAGAGACTTTAGTCCCCAGAGGTCTTAACCTGGAAAAGGACTATAGTATGTTTTAGAGACTTTAGTCCCCAGAGGTCTTAACCTGGAAAAGGACTATAGTATGTTTTAGAGACTTTAGTCCCCAGAGGTCTTAACCTGGAAAAGGACTATAGTATGTTTTAGAGACTTTAGTCCCCAGAGGTCTTAACCTGGAAAAGGACTATAGTATGTTTTAGAGACTTTAGTCCCCAGAGGTCTTAACCTGGAAAAGGACTATAGTATGTTTTAGAGACTTTAGTCCCCAGAGGTCTTAACCTGGAAAAGGACTATAGTATGTTTTAGAGACTTTAGTCCCCAGATGTCTTAACCTGGAAAAGGACTATAGTATGTTTTAGAGACTTTAGTCCCCAGAGGTCTTAACCTGGAAAAGGACTATAGTATGTTTTAGAGACTTTAGTCCCCAGAGGTCTTAACCTGGAAAAGGACTATAGTATGTTTTAGAGACTTTAGTCCCCAGAGGTCTTAACCTGGAAAAGGACTATAGTATGTTTTAGAGACTTTAGTCCCCAGAGGTCTTAACCTGGAAAAGGACTATAGTATGTTTTAGATACTTTAGTCCCCAGAGGTCTTAACCTGGAAAAGGACTATAGTATGTTTTAGAGACTTTAGTCCCCAGAGGTCTTAACCTGGAAAAGGACTATAGTATGTTTTAGAGACTTTAGTCCCCAGAGGTCTTAACCTGGAAAAGGACTATAGTATGTTTTAGAGACTTTAGTCCCCAGAGGTCTTAACCTGGAAAAGGACTATAGTATGTTTTAGAGACTTTAGTCCCCAGATGTCTTAACCTGGAAAAGGACTATAGTATGTTTTAGAGACTTTAGTCCCCAGAGGTCTTAACCTGGAAAAGGACTATAGTATGTTTTAGAGACTTTAGTCCCCAGAGGTCTTAACCTGGAAAAGGACTATAGTATGTTTTAGAGACTTTAGTCCCCAGAGGTCTTAACCTGGAAAAGGACTATAGTATGTTTTAGAGACTTTAGTCCCCAGAGGTCTTAACCTGGAAAAGGACTATAGTATGTTTTAGATACTTTAGTCCCCAGAGGTCTTAACCTGGAAAAGGACTATAGTATGTTTTAGAGACTTTAGTCCCCAGAGGTCTTAACCTGGAAAAGGACTATAGTATGTTTTAGAGACTTTAGTCCCCAGAGGTCTTAACCTGGAAAAGGACTATAGTATGTTTTAGAGACTTTAGTCCCCAGAGGTCTTAACCTGGAAAGGACTATAGTATGTTTTAGAGACTTTAGTCCCCAGAGGTCTTAACCTGGAACCACTAAAACATTTTGGGAGACAGGGCAATCATGTTATTTGTGAAGAATCCATTACCTTGGTAGTCCAGTCCCCCCCCACCTTCCCAACTTGTTGATGTTTATTTTCCAATACCTAACATATTGAACACGTGTTATATAGCAATAGTTTTACATCAATGATATCTACTGCAGTTGAAATATGATTGCCCTGTCTCCCAAATTGTTTTAGTGGTTCCATTTGTGTAATTGACCACTAGGTGGAGACATTGACCACAGTACCGCTCACCCTGAGGACCAACCTGTATAGTCCACCACACCCTCTCTCATTAGCACCACCAGCTGAAGAGAGTTTCTCCCTCATTGTGTTCCCCATGCAGGCCCTGCGCCACAACGGTGCAAAAGGGGGAAATGGCATTGTGTGCATGGAGCACTTTAACAATTCCATGTCCAAGGAGGTCTGGGTGCAGTGTTGGGAATGATGGGCTCACCAAGCCTGAACCCCAGGACAGCCATACCACTGTCACCAAGCCTGAACCCCAGGACAGCCATACCACTGTCACCAAGCCTGAACCCCAGGACAGCCATACCACTGTCACCAAGCCTGAACCCCAGGACAGCCATACCACTGTCACCAAGCCTGAACCCCAGGACAGCCATACCACTGTCACCAAGCCTGAACCCCAGGACAGCCATACCACTGTCACCAAGCCTGAACCCCAGGACAGCCATACCACTGTCACCAAGCCTGAACCCCAGGACAGCCATACCACTGTCACCAAGCCTGAACCCCAGGACAGCCATACCACTGTCACCAAGCCTGAACCCCAGGACAGCCATACCACTGTCACCAAGCCTGAACCCCAGGACAGCCATACCACTGTCACCAAGCCTGAACCCCAGGACAGCCATACCACTGTCACCAAGCCTGAACCCCAGGACAGCCATACCACTGTCACCAAGCCTGAACCCCAGGACAGCCATACCACTGTCACCAAGCCTGAACCCCAGGACAGCCATACCACTGTCACCAAGCCTGAACCCCAGGACAGCCATACCACTGTCACCAAGCCTGAACCCCAGGACAGCCATACCACTGTCACCAAGCCTGAACCCCAGGACAGCCATACCACTGTCACCAAGCCTGAACCCCAGGACAGCCATACCACTGTCACCAAGCCTGAACCCCAGGACAGCCATACCACTGTCACCACTGTGACTCTGATTAAATGAACATGTCCAACATTCAGTCACAGACACACACACACATACACACAGACACACACATACAGATACACACACACAGACACGCACATACAGACACACACACATACACACAGACACACACACACAGACACACACACACAGACACGCACATACAGACACACACACATACACACAGACACACACACACAGACACACACACCACAAACGTTCAGGTGTTTAGTTTTGCCTAGATGTTGTTTGGTTGAGAAAGACCATTTAGTGGAGGGGAAAATAATACAATATTTATTTTTTATATTTATTATTATTTCTGCCAAATGAAATGTTGAACATGGCAATGTTGCTCTCATGGTCTCAATAAAGTTGTACAATATTTAGTTGCATGTCATGATCTATGCCCCTTTTTCATTCTGTTCCAATTCAGCCCAAGCACTGTTCCAATTAAGCCACCACCATAAAGGATCTCTGAGAAACTTACCAAAAGGTGAAAAGTGTTACAACCATCTCCGGTCTCCCCACATGTTCAACTTAATAGACATGTTTTCCATCTCAAGAGGTCAAATAAAACAAATGTCTATAGTGCCTGTTAAGTGCAGGCCCGGCGCCACCAGGGGGCAGAAGAGGGCAATGCCCCTTAGTTGGAATATTGTGCCTCCTCAGTTCTGTATCCCTATTCTGTCCCACAATCTGCCCCATCCGTGATGCCCAACCCATTTGTTGTGTATGCTTCATTCATGCAACTCCCTTGCACGCATCATACCTACGTCATACACATTTTACCGGTTAGAGGGGCGGGGTCAATCTGACCGTTTAGGTTTATTTTCAAAGTTACGTACTACAAAAAAAAAAAACATTCACTGCGCAGCTGGATGGAATGTAGCTAATGTTAACAGTTAGGTAGGTAGCTGATAGTATGATGGATATTAGAAAGTGGCTTCTCCAGGGCACAATGGCAGCATCGGATCAAAGCAGCAGGGAGGAGGAGAAGCCTGCCACATAGAGGCCAAAGGCAAGGCTGCTGAGCCGACGCTAATCACCGAGGCCAAGGCCGCTGGTCCGACGCTAATCACCGAGGCCAAGGCCGCTGGTCCGACGCTAATCACCGAGGCCAAGGCCGCTGAGCCGACGTTAATCACCGAGGCCAAGGCCGCTGGGCCGACACTAATCACCGAGGCCAAGGCCGCTGGGCCGACGCTAATCACAGAGGCCAAGGCTGCTGGTCGACGCTAATCACCTAGGCCAAGGCCGCTGAGCCGACACTAATCACCGAGGCCAAGGCTACTGGTCGACGCTAATCACAGAGGCCAAGGCCGCTGAGCCGACACTAATCACCGAGGCCAAGGCCGCTGAGCCGACGCTAATCACCGAGGTCAAGGCTGCTGGTCGACGCTAATCACAGAGGCCAAGGCCGCTGAGCCGACGATAATCACCGAGGCCAAGGCTACTGGTCGACGCTAATCACAGAGGCCAAGGCCGCTGAGCCGACACTAATCACCGAGGCCAAGGCCGCTGAGCCGACGCTAATCACCGAGGTCAAGGCCGCTGGGCCGACGCTAATCACCGAGGCCAAGGCCGCTGGGCCGACGCTTAATCACCAAGGCCAAGGCCGCTGAGCCAATGCTAATTACCGAGGAGCAAAGACACCTGCGAAACCATTTTGCAGCCTGGTGACATAGGAGGTAACCAACCCGAGGAGGGGCCTTCAGCCTGGTGACATAGGAGGTAACCAACCCGAGGAGGGGCCTGCTGCCGCCAAGACCGAACCTAGCAGCAGCACCGCCAGGATATTACAAGCACCGACGCCTCCGTTAGTGCCTGACGACCTCGGTGATGAGGAGCCAGCGCAGGTTTGTCTGGGGAAATACCCAACCCGCCTGTACTGTGGGAGAAAACTGACATTTTGTAGCACGTGGTTCAAAGGCAGAGCGTGACTGCTGCAAGCCAGATGCAGTTTGATGAGTTATGGGAGAAATACAAGCACACGGACACCCCCGCTCCAAGCAAACGGCAAAGAGTAGTGAGTAGTAATCTGAAACAACATGTGGTGGAAACAACAATGGGCCAGCTAGAAGAGGACAATGAGAGGGAGTGTAACAGACTGTTTTTCAGCACTCTGGATGCTGTACTGGGAGAAATGTCAGCAAGATTTAACGAACGAAACAGCCAACTTGCCTTGCACCCAGAGAATGAAACCTTTATGGATGTGGAAAAAGTGGAACCACTGCTGGACTAAATCTCAGGAGATTTTGTGGAAACTGAGTTTACTGTCGCACGCCAGTTTCTACAGACTGAAATCGCCCGATCTGGAGAAGAAAAATGGACAACGCAGAGCATTTTGGAGAGATTCTCCGGCCTCTAACAGCAATGTCTACTGTGTTGATGGCATTAAAGCTGGGATTAACATTTGAAGCATCCACGGCAACTTGCCAGAACTCCTTTTCAACATTGAAAAACGTATTCAGTGAGCACAGACGGAGCATGTTGCAGAGGAGGAAAGGGCAGCTGATTCAACTGGCATTTGAGAGGGATCTTACAAGCAAATTCCGTGGGGAGTGGAAGGAGAGACTGCTGAGGGGGTTCAACACAGCATCAAGGCGGCTGCAACTCTTTTGAATCTGGGTAAGAACAGGCAGCCTGGCTGGGCTTGGAGTATTTAGTTATTTGCTAGCTTTTGGAAATGCGTGGCAAACGTCAGAAATAGGCGTAGACGTGATTTTCTTTATTGGCGTTGCTGCAAAGTCTACTGCTTGATTTCTGTGATTGGATTGGAAATGTTTGGTTTATAATATAATCGGATTGTTTTTAATGTTGTTTTATAATGTAGAAGTGGTGCTTTGCATTACATTGATGAAGGTGGGCAGACCTTGACCAATGGTTGGGTAACGATGTAGCTATAGTGTTGCCATTAACAACTCGTTGCTATGGAATACTAATGTCTCTGTTATCATACGCAGCGTAGGACGGCACTCTTGTGGGAAGACAGCTTGGTAGCTGCGTTCAAGCTGCATTGTACCGATAAGTCGTGGTAGTGCATTGTACATTATTGTTTGCTTTCCGCGATTGGAAATGCATTGTATTGGCATGAGGAAGTGTTATTACGGTAATTAGCAACTGTTTTGCATTGGATTGATGGGTATTTTGCATGTAGCTGTGTAGCGTTGTCATAACTTGCAATTTCTCGAGCCGGTTATGAATTGTTCATGTTTGTAAAGCGGTGCAGTAGCCTGTATTCTTGCGGCAAGACAGCCGTGCGTGGCTGCAAATACATTGTGTGTAATTGTACTATCGATTATAATCCATCCTGTGTTATCAGCAAGCGAAAATAGTTGTGCCCCCTTAGTAATTTCTGATGCCCCCTTACCGAAGTTAATCCCTACCGCCGGCCTGGGTTACAGGTGAAATAAATTATGGTGAACGTGCAAGGTGATGAGATTGATGCTCCTTTCCAATAAATATCGAGGGTCTTATTCTGGTGACATGTTGATCGATGCTTGGCTGCTAAAGAAGGTAGTTATGTGGCACTACATTAGATCACTCAAATATGGTATCCTTGCGCGCTGCAGGATACATTCAGAGTAAGAATTTGTGATTAGTCCGGAGTCCCGACTAGTGCTGCGGCTGACCCCCTTAAATACCTGCCGCCTCAGTACATCCACGTCTTCCTTTTCTAACCTCATTCATTTGTCTTGGAGATGAGAGGCTGGTGGTTGACAGAGGAAAAGGAAACCAGGTAGAAAGAGGAGGATACAGGGCATTCAGAAAGGATTCTGACCCCTTGACCTTTTCCACATTTTGTTACGTTACAGCATTCTACAATTGATTAAATAAATAACAGTCCTCATCAAATCAAATCAAATTTTATTTGTCACATACACGTGTTTAGCAGATGTTATAGCGGGTGTAGCGAAATGCTTGTGCTTCTAGCTCCGACAGTGCAGTAATATCTAACAAGTAATATCTAACAATTTCACAACATATACCCAATACACACAAAACTAGTAAGGAATGGGATTTAAGAATATATATATATATATATATATATATATATATATATATATATATATATGGACAAGCAATGACAGAGTGGCATGGACTAAGATACAGTAGAATATTATAGAATAGAATACAGTATATACATATGAGATGAGTAGTGCAAGATATGTAAACATTATTCATGGTTAACTAGTCTGTTTATTCCACTGATTCATATTGATACCAGTCCATTCATTGGCTGTAAAAGTGGGTAAAAACAGACAAGCATATAATTGTAGCTATGTGGTCTTTACTTGGGTGTGTTTCAGCAGGGTGAGGTCAGAGAGATGCTTCCAAGTCAGTATTTTTCTGAACTCATAAAATCCTTTATACAATCTGATGGGATGAATGTTCAACCCCATTTAAATAACCATAAAGTCTATATAGTACCTTTAAGTTAAGACCTCACAGATCTGTTCATGGCAAAGCAGTTCAATTAATGATATTAATTGATTCTTAAAGAATATAACTTTTAAATCATGAGCCTCATCTTGAGGAGTCACCTGTGACAGTATTCATAAAGAGTAGGAGTACTGATCTGGGATCAGTTTAGCCTTTTAGATCATAATGAAACAGATTAAATGGACAGGGGGGACCTGATCCTAGATCAGCACTCCTCCTCTGGGACACTGCATGTATGAAACCGAACACATAGTCGTAGTCTAGTTACAGCAGGTGTTTACTGCCATCTAGTGGAAGATACCAATAAAACACTTGATTATCAGGGTGGGGAGATGGCTGAGATGAAACAGAACGTGGAATAGCCTTCATTTCTCAGAACAAAGAATAGACTGACGAGTTTTAGAAGAAAGTTATTTGTTTCTGGCCATTTTGAGGCTGTAATCGAACCCACAATTGCTGATGATCCAGATACTCAACTAGTCTCAAGAAGGCCAGATTTATTGCTTCTTTAATCAGCACAACAGTTTTCAGCTGTGCTAACATAATTGCAAATGGGTTTTCTAATGATCAATTATTCTTTTAAAATGATCAACTTGGATTAGCAAACACAATGTGCCATTGGAACACAGGACTGATGGTTGCTGATAATGGGCCTCTGTACGCCTATGTAGATATTCCATTAAAAATCAGCCGTTTCCAGCTACAATAGCCATTTACATCATTAACAATGTCTACACTGTATTTCTGATCAATTTGATGTTATTTTAATGGACAAAAAATTGCTTTTCTTTCGAAAACAAGGGCATTTCAAAGTGACCCCAAACTTTTGAATGGTAGTGTATATCAGAACAAATAGCAGCAGGAATAGTTATACAGCTAGAGACACAATACTGTTAAAATATATATCAGAACAAATAGCAGCAGGAATGGTTATACAGCTGGAGACACAATACTGTTAAAATATATATCAGAACAAATAGCAGCAGGAATGGTTATACAGCTAGAGACACAATACTGTTAAAATATATATCAGTATATTATGGAAACTAGTTATTGCAGATAAATACAATTATAATAAACCACATATACAATCACCCACCCTCCAACCCCTCCTGGGACCACCCCAACGCACCCTCCAACCCCTCCTGGGACCACCCCAACCCACCCTCCAACCCCCTCCTGGGACCACCTCAACCCACCCTCCAACCCCTCCTGGGACCACCAATTAAATACTAAATCAAGGTACACATTTGCACAAAAATTATAATTAACGGTCAATCTGTTGGGTAAAACCCACTACAGGAGTTATTTTATGGTTTCAGCTGCAATTGTTGTTTGGCCCCATGGATCCTAGCAGTGGATAGTTCTAAATAAATGATATCTATAAAAGTGCTGATCCAATGAGGTGTGGTGGTTGCCATCTTAGTTCCAACATCTTTTTAGCTGCTGTCCAACCTGACAACATTATACGTCATGTAATGACAGCGGTGAATTATCATTCAGTAATAACAGTTTGGGGAACAAGGTACGAGGATACCTCTTTCCAAAACATGTCCCCTGGTCACTCCCAGTACATATGATTAAAGTAGCCCAAGGCACCTTGATTACATAGATCACACAGAGTAGCGGTTGTGATTTCTATTAAATGATGTTTTCTAGGTGGAAGGTTTACCCTGTGTATGAGATTAAAATGTATCAGCTGGTGATTAGGATTGTTTGATGAACCCACTAAGTTCCTGATGAACTCAACTGGTGAGCCTCTTTAGCAGCTAGTTCCATGGACTCACTGATTTCAATGTCCTTTGCCAAGGTCAGATGACTTTCAGTCAACAGTCTCTTTTGTGTAGCTTCACTCCGTAGCCCACATACTAGTCTGTTTCTAATGATGTCATTTAGAACAGCATTAAACTAAAAGGTTTGTCTTCACAGTTGACGATGTTAACTCCAGTGGTGGAAAAAGTACCCAATTGTCATACTTGAGTAAAAGTAAAGATACCTTAATAGAAAATGACTCAACTAAAAGTGAAAGGCACCCAGTAAAATACTACTTGAGTAAAAGTCTAAAAGTATTTGGTTTTAAATATACTTAAGTATCAAAAGTAAATTTAATTGCTAAAATATACTTAAGTATCAAAAGTAAAAGTACAAGTATAAATCATTTCAAATTCCTTACATAAAGCAAACCAGACAATTTTCTTATTTTTAAAATGTACGTTCAGCCAGAGGCACACTCCAACACTCAGACAATTTACAAACAAAGCATTTGTGTTTAGTGAGTCTGCCAGATCAGAGGCAGTAGGGATGTTCTCTTGATAAGTGTGTGAATTGGACCATTTTATGTCCTGCTAAGCATTCAAAATGTAACAAGTACTTTTGGGTGTCAGGGAAAATGTATGGAGTAAAAAGTACATTATTTTCTTTAGGAATGTAGTGAAGTGAAAGTAAAAGTAGTCAAACATATAAATAGTAAAGTCAAGTACATATACCCCCAAAAAACGACTTAAGTAGTACTTTAAAGTATTTTTACTTAAGTACTTTACACCACTGGTTAACTCTCTTTCTTAGCTAGCTAGACTATGCACTTGCCTCTGCTGGCAATACACTGTGCTAACATTAGCCTAGACTGATCCACAGAAAATAACAGTTTTAAACAGTTGTAAAAACCCACTTCTTCCAGACAGAATAGTTCCTGTAGATTCAGACTTACTCATCACCAATCTTTTGTTATGTCTCGTGGGTTTCATAACCACGTCTGTATAACAATTAAATAATGATGAGACAGGAGACAGGAATCAGTTCAACCATTTATCTGGAACGTGATCATCTCAACACATACAAACCCCCATGATGCTCTGCAGCACAACCCCAATATACAACAAATACATACATAAGTAAATGGACACGAAACAAAACTCATAGAGGAATGTAAATGTTCAGTTGTAGAAAGTAGGGCCATGGGATAGGGTCAGAAAGGTCAGTATGTTTGATAACTGGTTACAGAGGTGACATAACAAGCATGAGGTCCATTATAACACAGTGAAGTAGAGGTGGGAGCTAAAAGCAGACATGGACAGTGAGACGGTGTGAGGAGGTCAGGGGTGAAACACTAGATCAGGACAGGTAGAAATGGCAGGGCTGGAAATAGACACAGAGACACATTCTGATCATGGCTCAGACCTGACCTGAGACACCCAAACAGAAGATGCCATAGCAAAGTCCTGTGCAGTAGGCTATATGGGATTTCCTTTCATCAGAATCCAACACATGAAAATGTGTCTGGTGTGTGTGCCAGTGTGTGTGTGTGTGTGTCCAGTGTGTGTATGTATGTCCAGTGTGTGTGTGTGTGTGTGTGTGTGTGTCCAGCATGTGTTTGTGTGTCCACTGTGTGTCCACTGTGTGTGTGTGTGTCAAGTGTGTGTGTGTCCAGTGTGTGTGTTCAGTGTGTGTGTGTTCAGTGTGTGTGTGTGTCTAGTGTGTGTATGTGTGTTCAGTGTGTGTGTGTGTGTCCAGTGTGTGTGTGTGTCCAGTGTGTGTGTGTGTGTGTGTCCAGTGTGTGTGTGTGTGTGTGTGTGTGTTCAGTGTATGTGTGTGTGTCTAGTGTGTGTACGTTTGTTCAGTGTGTGTCCAGTGTGTGTGTGTGTGTGTGTGTTCAGTGTGTGTGTGTCAAGTGTGTGTGTGTAGTGTGTGTGTCTAGTGTATGTGTGCGTGTGTTTGTGTGTTCAGTGTGTTTGTGTGTGTGTCCAATGTGTGTGTGTGTGTGTGGGAGTTTAGTTTGTGTGTGTGTGTTCAGTGTGTGTGTCTAGTTTGTGTGTGTGTGTTCAGTGTGTGTGTCTAGTGTGTGTGTGTGTGTGTCAAAGTGTGTTTGTGTGTGTGTGTGTGTGTGTGTGTGTGTGTGTGTGTGTCCAGTGTATGTGTGTGTGTTTGTTCTGCGTGTGTGTGTCCAGTGTGTGTGTGTTTGTGTGTGTGTGTGTCCAGTGTGTGTGTGTGTGTGTGTGTCCAGTGTGTGTGTGTCCAGTGTGTGTGTGTGTGTCCAGTGTGAGTCTGTCCAGTGTGTGTGTGTCCAGTGTGTGTGTGTTTGTCCAGTGTGTGTGTTTGTGTGTGTGTCCAGTGTGTGTGTGTGTGTATGTGTGTTTGTGTGTGTCCAGTGTGTGTGTTCAGTGTGTGTGTGTCCAGTGTGTGTGTGTGTGTGTGTGTGTGTGTGTGTGTGTCCAGTGTGAGTGTGTCCAGTGCGTGCGTGTGTCCAGTGTGTGTGTGTCCAGTGTGTGTTTGTCCAGTGTGTGTGTGTCCAGTGTGTTTGTGTGTGTGTGTGTGTGTGTGTTTGTGTGTGTCCAGTGTGTGTGCGTGTCCAGTGTGTGTGTGTACAGTGTGTTTGTTTGTGTCTAGTGTGTGTGTGTGTGTGTGTGTGTCCAGTGTGTGTGTTTGTCCAGTGTGTGTGTCCAGTGTGTGTGTGTGTGTGTCCAGTGTGTGTGTGTGTGTGTGTGTGTGTGTGTGTCCAGTGTGTGTGTGTCAGTGTTACCATGGGTATTATTTACAGGGACACTGAGGAGTCAACATCAATCCTAAACCCTGGATAGAGGGGCTCAGTGAATGTGGAGTGGAATGTGTTCAGGTGGGTCAGTGTGTCAGAGGAGACTCTGTAGAAGGACAGAGTGCCGGCTGGCCAGTCCAGATACACTCCTACTCTGTGGGGAGCTGGAGGAGGTGACGTCTATGGTAGTGGACTTATTATTGTGACAGGCAGAGTAACTGTTGTCAGAGCAGATCAGACTCCAGGACTTGTCATTCCATCCAATCAGACAGTCATCACCCCCTCCTCTCCTGCTGATTCCTTTATATGCCACTCCTATAGCAGCCCAACTCCCACTCCACTCTACCTCCCAGTAACAGCGCCCAGTCAGACCCTCTCTACACAACACCTGAGGCCAGAACTCAAATCTCTCTGGGTGATCAGGATACGGCTGCTTCTCTCTCCTCCATGTCACCTTTCTGTTCTCCTCAGACAGAGAGAGGTCTCTGTTTACTGTGTTTAGGTCCAGTGTGAGATCACAGACATCTGATGGATGAAACCAGACACAATATTAGAAATCATCATCATTCACATTAGAATGTTAACTCACTTTTCACTAATTCATTTAATGTAGATGTTTCTAAGTATCAAAAAGGAGAAGTTAAGGTAACTTGAGACTTGTTGAATGATCATATGTTATACTGTATGGTAATATAAAACACACTTATTCCCATTAATTACACACACACACACACATCCTGAACACACATCCACACAATATTACAAATCATCATCATCCTGAACACACACACACACTGAACACACACACACACACACACCTTCATGCATGCATGAACACACACACACATTTCTAAAGTAACACAAACACGCCACACACACACACAGACACACACATTGTCAAAGCAACTCTTTGTAAACTTTGATGTCCCTGATTTGTGCTTCTGTAGAACTACAGCTTATATTTAATATGACCAAGTAAGTAATGATGGTGGTCTTTGACTTTGACTTCACTTGAATTAAGACTTATTCTTAGTCATATTCTTCACAGCAGTCAACACTCACATTTTCTAAGTCCAGGTTTCATTGTGTTCAATTTCAATTTCAATTTTATTTTATATAGCCCTTCTTACATCAGCTAATATCTCGAAGTGCTGTACAGAAACCCAGCCTAAAACCCCAAACAGCTAGTAATGCAGGTGTAGAAGCACGGTGGCTAGGAAAAACTCCCTAGAAAGGCAAAACCTAGGAAGAAACCTAGAGAGGAACCAGGCTATGAGGGGTGGCCAGTCCTCTTCTGGCTGTGCCGGGTGGAGGTTATAACAGAACCATGCCAAGATGTTCAAAAATGTTCATAAGTGACAAGCATGGTCAAATAATAATCAGGAATAAATCTCAGTTGGCTTTTCATAGCCGATCATTAGAGTTTAAAACAGCAGGTCTGGGACAGGTAGGGGTTCCATAACCGCAGGCAGAACAGTTTAAACTGGAATAGCAGCAAGGCCAGGCGGACTGGGGACAGCAAGGAGTCACCACGGCCGGTAGTCCCGACGTATGGTCCTAGGGCTCAGGTCTCTCAGTTGGCTTTTCATAGCCGATCATTTAGAGTTGAAAACAGCAGGTCTGGGACAGGTAGGGGGTTTCGTAGCCGCAGGCAGAACAGTTGAAACTGGAATAGCAGCAAGGCCAGGCGGACTGGGGACAGCAAGGTGTCATCATGCCCGGTAGTCCTGACGTATGGTCCTAGGGCTCAGGTTCTCAGAGAGAAAGAGAGAACGAGAGAATTAGAGAGAGCATACTTAAATTCACACAGGACACTGGATAAGACAGGAGAAGTACTCCAGGTATAACCAACTAACCCCAGCCCCCCGACACATAAACTACTGCAGCATAAATACTGGAGGCTGAGACAGGAGCGGTCCGGAGACACTGTGGCCCCATCCGAAGAAACCCCGGACAGGGCCAAACAGGAAGGATATAACCCCACCCACTCCGCCAAAGCACAGCCCCCGCACCACTAGAGGGATATCCCCAACCACCAACTTACAATCCTGAGACAAGGCCGAGTATAGCCCACAGAGGTCTCACCACAGCACAAACCAAGGGGGTTGGTTTGTGCACCATGTTCCACACTGTAGCGGTAAGCAGAAGAACAGACAGTCATTGAGGGATACACCTGAACTCACACACACACAAACAGTCAGCATATAATTTTGTCCAAGTGTGTGTGTGTGTGTGTGTGTGTCCAGTGTTTGTGTCCTGTGTGTGTCCTTTTTGTGTATGTGTCCTTTTTGTGTATGTGTGCGTGTGTGTGTCCAGCGTGTGTGTGTGTGTCTAGTGTGTTTTTTTCCAGTTTGTGTGAGTGTGGATGGGTGAGTGTGTGTGTGAGTGTGTGTGTGTCCAGTGTGTGTGTGTGTGTGTGTTCAGTTCGTGTGTGTGTGTCCAGCATGTGTGTGTGTGTCTGTGTTTGTGTGTCTTCAGTGTTTGTGTGTGTGTGTCCAGTGTGTGTGTGTGTGTCCAGCGTGTGTGTGTGTGTCTAGTGTGTTTTTTCCAATGTGTGTGTGTGTGTGTGTGTGTGTGTGTCCAGTGTGTTAGTGTGTGTTGGTCCAGTTTGTGTGAGTATGTGTGTGTCCAGTGTGTGGGTGTGTGTCCATTTGTGTGTGATGTGTGTCCAGTGTGTGTTTGCGTGTGTGTGTGTGTGTGTCCAGTGTGAGTGTGTGTGTCCAGTGTGTGTGTGTGTGTGTGTGTGTGTGTGTGTGTCCAGTGTGTGTGTGTGTGTGTGTGTGTCCAGTGTATGTGTGTGTGTCTCCAGTGTGAGTGTGTGTGTGTGTCCAGTGTGTGTGTCCAGTGTGTGTGAGTGTGTGTGTGTGTCCAGTGTGTGTGTGTGTGTGTTTTTCAGTGTGTGTGTCCCCAGTGTGTGTGTGTTTTCAGTGTGTGTGTGTCCAGTGTGTGTGTGTGTCCAGTGTGTGTGTCCAGTGTGTGTGTGTGTGTGTGTGTTTGTGTGTATGTGTCCAGTGTGTGTGTGTCCAGTGTTTGTGTGTGTGTGTGTCCAGTGTTAGTGTGTGTGTGTGTGTGTCCAGTGTTTGTGTGTGTGTTTGTGTGTTTGTGTGTGTGTGTGTGTGTGTGCCAGTGTGAGTGTGTGTGTTTGTGTGTGTGTGAGTGTGTTTGTCCAGTGTGTGTGTGTGTGTGTCCAGTGTGTGTGTGTGTGTGTCCAGTGTGTGTGTGTGTGTGTGTGTATGTCCATTGTGTGTGTGTGTGTGTGTGTGTGTGCGTGTGTCCAGTGTGTGTGTGTCCAGTGTATGTGTGTGTGTGTCCAATGTGTGTGTGTGTGTGTGTATCCAGTGTGTGTTTGTCCAGTGTGAGTGTGTGTGTGTGTGTGTGTGTGCCAGTCTGTGTCTGTGTGTGTCCAGTCTGTGTGTGTGTTTGTCCAGTGTGTTTGTTTGTGTGCGTGTGTGTGTGTCCAGCAAGTGTGTGTGTGTGTGTCTAGTGTGTTTTTTTTCCAGTTTGTGTGTGTGTGGGTGGGTGAGTGTGAGTGTGTGTGTGTGTGTGTCCAGTATATGTGTGTGTATGTGTGTGTCCAGTGCGTGTGTGTGTGTGTGTGTCCAGTATGTGTGTGTGTGTCTGTGTGTGTGTCCAGTATGTGTGTGTGTGTGTGCCAGTGTGAGTGTGTGTGTGTGTGGGCCCAGTGTGTGTGTGTGTGAGTGTGTGTGCGTTTGTGTGTGTCCAGCGTGTGTGTGTGTGTGTGTCTAGTGTGTTTTTTTTCCAATGTGTGCGTGTGTCCAGTGTGTTAGTGTGTGTTGGTCCCGTTTGTGTGAGTATGTGTGTGTCCAGTGTGTGTGTGTGTCCATTTGTGTGTATGTGTGTCCAGTGTGTGTTTGTGTGTGTGTGTGTGTGTCCAGTGTGAGTGTGTGAGTGTGTGTGTGTGTGTCCAGTGTGTGTGTGTGTGTGTGTCCAGTGTGTGTGTGTGTGTCTCCAGTGTGAGTGTGTGTGTGTGTGTCCTTTGTGAGTTTGTGTGTGTTTGTGTGTGTGTGTTTGTCTAGTGTGTGTGTGTGTTCCAGTGTGTGTGTGTGTGTTCCAGTGTGTGTGTGTTTTCAGTGTGTGTGTGTCCAGTGTGAGTGTGTTTCCAGTGTGTGTGTGTGGTTGTGTGTGTGTGAGTGTGTTTGTCCAGTGTGTGTGTGTGTGTGTGTCCAGTGTGTGTGTGTATGTGTGTGTGTGTCCAGTGTGTGTGTGTGTGTCGTGTGTCCAGTGTGTGTGTGTGTGTGTGTGTGTCCAGTGTGTGTATGTGTGTGTGTGTGTGTGTCAGTGTGTGTGTGTGTGTGCCCAGTGTGTGTGTTTCCAGTATGTGTGTGTGGGTTTGTGTGTGTGTCCAGTGTGAGTGTGTGAGTGTGTGTCCAGTTTGTGTTTGTGTGTGTGTGTGACCAGTGTGTGTGTGTCTGTGTCCTTTGTGTGTATGTGTCCAGTGTGTGTTTGTCCAGTGTGTGTGTGTTTCCAGTCTGTGTGTGTCCAGTTTGTTTGTGTGTGTGTGTTCATTGTGTGCGCTTGCATGTGTGTCCAGTGTGTATGTGTGTAAAGACACACACAAGACACACTGGACACACACACACACTCAGGACACACTGCACACACACACTGGACCCACACACACACACACACACACACACACACACACACACACACACACACACACACACACACACACACACACACACACACACACACACACACACACACACACACACACACACACACACACACACACACACACACCCACACACACACACATACACACACACACAGTCTTTATATAACTTAGTCCAAGTGGTGGTCAGAATGTTTGTCTTAACTAGCCTGATAACTCCAACATGTCTGATATGAACATTGACATAAACCCTCTACATACTTGAGTTTCTCCAGTCTGCAGTGTGGATCCTGCAGTCCAGCAGAGAGCAGTCTGACTCCTGAGTCTCCTGGGTGATTGTAGCTCAGGTCCAGCTCTCTCAGGTGTGAGGGGGTTTGACTTCAGAGCTGAGACCAGAGAAGCACAGCCTTCCTCTGTGACTAGACAGCCTGACAGCCTGCAAAGAGTCAAATCATATTAAAACCACACTGCTATTCTTTAGTGGTGAAAATAGTGGCAGTATATTTTTTTCAACATTTGCATATATATCAGTGTCCTGAAACCTGCCATATCTTTTCATATATTAATGTAGCATTATTAGAAATGACAAATTATCAAAGTATTGCTTGTAGATAGAAAAATGCATATTACAAATATTTGAGTAGACTGACCAGAGCAGTTTAAAAGCAGTATCAGTCAAAAGACAGACAGTGAGGTATCAGATTTAGATTGTATTGAGTATACAGTCCACACCATATCTAGTTTGACAGTGAAGATAACATTGTAAATGTGGCTCTATACTCCAGCATTTTGGATTTGAGATCAAATGTTTCATATGAGGTGACAGTATATAATGTCACCTTTTATTTGAAGTTATTTTTATACAAGTCTCTTTCCCCTTTTAGAAATGAAAGCACTTTATGTATCTAGTCCCCCCATTTGAAGAAGTCATAAGTATTTTGACCAATTCTTATAGTCTATTAAAGTAGTCAAAAGTTTAGTATTTGGTCCCAAACTCGTTGGTTGCATTTGCAGTTTGTTTTGGTTGTGTTTTGGGTTATGTTTTGTCCAATAGTAACTGAATGGTGGATGATGACTGGAGTAATTTTCTGTCTAAGTGAGTAGATAACATGTTTCTAAACACTACTGAATGAATCCTAATGATGCCATGATTAAGAAAGATCATGAATGAATCATGAATAATAATGAATGAAAAAGTTACAGAGGCTACAACAAAACATGCTAACCTCTCACCATTACCAATAACAGAGGGGGTATGATCCTTGTTCCTCTGTAACTTTCTCATTCATCATCATTCACGATTCATTCATGATTATTCATAATCATAGTAGCATCCACATGAATGTAGAAGTGTTCAGAAACATCTTCTATTCTTACTGACAATACAAGTGAAGTGACTCCAAAATGACAGGACATTATTCACCATTCAGTTTCTATTGGGAAAAACATCATCCAAAACACAACCAAGACAAACTGCAAATGCATTCAACAAGTGTGTAGAATCACAAGCTTGATGTAATCACTGCAGGTAAGGAATATGGGACCAAATACTAAACTTATGACTACTTTAATACAATATAAGTGAATATGTCCAAATTATTACGACTTTTTCAAATGGGAGAACTAGACACATAAAGTGCTTTCATTTCTAAACTGTAAAACAGCTATGTATGAAAATACCCTCTAATAAAAGGTGACATTCTGTACTGTTGCCTAATATTAAACATTCTATCTCAAATCCAAAATGCTGGAGCATAGCACCAAATGTAAAACTGTAAACTTCACTGTCCAAACACATATGGTGTGGACTATGTGTGCCTGGTAAACACATGTGGATCTGGTGAGCAGTTATCACTTGTTGACCAACTACAGGAATACTGACCTCATAGTCTCCAGTTTACAGTGGGGATTCCCAGGACAGCAGAGAGCAGCTTCCACTCCTGAATCCTTCAGGTCATTGTTACTCAGGTCCAGCTCTCCAGGTGTGAGGGGTTTGACTTCAGAGCTGAGACCAGAGAAGCACAGCCTTCCTCTGTGACTAGACAGCCTGACAGCCTGCAAAGAGTCAAATCATATTAAAACCACACTGCTATTCTTTGGTGGTGAAAATAGTGGCAGTATATTTTTTTCATTCATACCAGTGTCCTGAAACCTTCCATTTATATATTATTATTAGAAAAAATCATAATATTGCTTGTAGATAGAAAAATGTATAGTACAAATATTTGAGTAGACTGACCAGAGCAGTTTAAAAAAGCAGTATCAGTCAAAAGACAGACAGTGAGGTATCAGATTTAGATTGTATTGAGTATACAGTCCATACCATATCTATTTTGACAGTGAAGCTAACATTTTAAATGTGGCTCTATACTCCAACATTTTGGATTTGAGATCAAATGTTTCATGAGGTGACAGTATATAATGTCACCTTTTATTTGAGGATATTTTAATACATATCTGTTTCACCGTTTAGATATGAAAGCACTTTATGTATCTAGTCCCCCATTTGAAGAAGTCATAAGTATTCTGACCAATTCACTTACAGTGTATTAAAGTAGTCAAAAGTTGAGTATTTGGTCCCAAACTCGTTGGTTGCATTTGCAGTTTGTTTTGGTTGTGTTTTGGGTTATGTTTTGTCCAATAGTAACTGAATGGTGGATGATGACTGGAGTAATTTTCTGTCTAAGTGAGTAATTAACATGTTTCTAAACACTACTAAATTAATCCTGATGATGACATGATTAAGAAAAATTATGAATGAGTCATGAATAATAATGAGTGAGAAAGTTACAGAGGCTACAACAAAACATGCTAACCTCTCACCATTACCAATAACAGAGGGGGTATGATCCTTGTTCCTCTGTAACTTTCTCATTCATCATTATTCACGATTCATATATGATTATTCATAATCATGGTAGCATCCACATGAACGTAGAAGTGTTCAGAAACATCTTCTATTCTTACTGACAATACAAGTGAAGTGACTCCAAAATGACAGGACATTATTCACCATTCAGTTTCTATTGGGAAAAACATCATCCAAAACACAACCAAGACAAACTGCAAATGCATTCAACAAGTTTGTAGAATCACAAGCTTGATGTAATCACTGCAGGTAAGGAATATGGGACCAAATACTAAACTTATGACTACTTTAATACAATATAAGTGAATATGTCCAAATTATTACAACTTTTTCAAATGGGAGAACTAGACACATAAAGTGCTTTCATTTCTAAACAGTAACACAGATATGTATGAAAATATCCTCAAATAAAAGGTGACATTATATACTGTCGCCTAATATGAAACATTATATCTCAAATCCAAAATGATGGAGCATAGCACCAAATGTAAAACTGTAAGCTTCAATGTCCAAACACATATGGTGTGGACTATGTGTGCCTGGTAAACACATGTGGATCTGGTGAACAGTTATCACTTGTTGACCAACTACAGGAATACTGACCTCATAGTCTCCAGTTTACAGTGGGGATTCCCCAGTCCAGCAGAGAGCAGCTTCACTCCTGAATCCTTCAGGTCATTGTTACTCAGATCCAGCTCTCTCAGGTGTGAGGGGTTTGACTTCAGAGCTGAGACCAGAGAAGTACAGCCTTCCTCTGTGACTAGACAGCCTGACAGCCTGCAAAGAGTCAAATCATATTAAAACCACACTGCTATTCTTTGGTGGTGAAAGTAGTGGCAGTATATTTTTTCAACATTTTCATTTATACCAGTGTCCTGAAACCTGCCATATATATATATATAATTATTAGAAAAAATCATAATATTGTGTGTAGAGAGAAAAATTTATAGTACGAATATTTGAGTAGACTGACCAGAGCAGTTTAAAAAGCAGTATCAGTCAAAAGACAGACAGTGAGGTATCAGATTTAGATTGTATTGAGTATACAGTCCACACCATATCTATTTTGACAGTGAAACTGACATTTTAAATGTGACTCTGTACTCCAACATTTTGGATTTGAGATCAAATGTTTCATATGAGGTGACAGTATATAATGTCACCTTTTAATTTAGGGTATTTTCATACATACAGTGGGGGAAAAAAGTATTTAGTCAGCCACCAATTGTGCAAGTTCTCCCACTTAAAAAGATGAGAGAGGCCTGTAATTTTCATCATAGGTACACGTCAACTATGACAGACAAAATGAGAAAAAAATCCAGAAAATCACATTGTAGGATTTTTAATGAATTTATTTGCAAATTATGGTGGAAAATAAGTATTTGGTCAATAACAAAAGTTTCTCAATACTTTGTTATATACCCTTTGTTGGCAATGACACAGGTCAAACATTTTCTGTAAGTCTTCACAAGGTTTTCACACACGGTTGCTGGTATTTTGGCCCATTCCTCCATGCAGATCTCCTTTAGAGCAGTGATGTTTTGGGGCTGTCGCTGGGCAACACAGACTTTCAACTCCCTCCAAAGATTTTCTATGGGGTTGAGATCTGGAGACTGGCTAGGCCACTCCAGGACCTTGAAATGCTTCTTACGAAGCCACTCCTTCGTTGCCCGGGCGGTGTGTTTGGGATCATTGTCATGCTGAAAGACCTAGCCACGTTTCATCTTCAATGCCCTTGCTGATGGAAGGAGGTTTTCACTCAAAATCTCACGATACATGGCCCCATTCATTCTTTTCCTTTACACGGATCAGTCGTCCTGGTCCCTTTGCAGAAAAACAGCCCCAAAGCATGATGTTTTCACCCCCATGCTTCACAGTAGGTATGGTGTTCTTTGGATGCAACTCAGCATTATTTGTCCTCCAAACACAACGAGTTGAGTTTTTTACCAAAAAGTTATATTTTGGTTTCATCTGACCATATGACATTCTTCCAATCCTCTTCTGGATGCACTGTAGCAAACTTCAGACGGGCCTGGTCATGTACTGGCTAAAGCAGGGGACACGTCTAGCACTGCAGGATTTGAGTCCCTGGCGGCGTGTGTTACTGATGGTAGGCTTTGTTACTTTGGTCCCAGCTCTCTGCAGGTCATTCACTAGGTCCCCCCGTGTGGTTCTGGGATTTTTGCTCACCGTTCTTGTGATCATTTTGACCCCACGGGTGAGATCTCGCGTGGAGCCCCAGATCGAGGGAGATTATCAGTGGTCTTGTATGTCTTCCATTTCCTAATAATTGCTCCCACAGTTGATTTCTCAAACCAAGCTGCTTACCTATTGCAGATTCAGTCTTCCCAGCCTGGTGCAGGTCTACAATTTTGTTTCTGGTGTCCTTTGACAGCTCTTTGGTCTTGGCCATAGTGGAGTTTGGAGTGTGACTGTTTGAGGTTGTGGACAGGTGTCTTTTATACTGATAACAAGTTCAAACAGGTGCCATTAATACAGGTAAGAGTGGAGGACAGAGGAGTCTCTTAAAGAAGAAGTTACAGGTCTGTGAGAGCCAGAAATCTTGCTTGTTTGTAGGTGACCAAATACTTATTTTTCCACCATAATTTGCAAATAAATTCATTAAAAATCCTACAATGTGATTTTCTGGATTTTTTTTTCTCAATTTGTCTGTCATAGTTGACGTGTACCTATGATGAAAATTACAGGCCTCTCTCATCTTTTTTAAGTGGGAGAACTTGCACAATGGTGGCTGACTAAATACTTTTTCCCCCCACTGTATCTGTTTCACCGTTTAGAAATGAAAGGACTTTATGTATCTAGTCCCCTATTTGGAAGAAGTCATAAGTATTCTGACCAATTCACTTATAGTGTATTAAAGTAGTCAAAAGTTTAGTATTTGGTCCCAAACTCGTTGGTTGCATTTGCAGTTTGTTTTGGTTGTGTTTTTGTGACGATCCCGGCTGTCTGAGTCGGGTCCTGTCTGGTGACTAGTGTTCCTGCTCGTATTCTCCAGTTTCCCGAGGGTTCGGACGAACGCTCCGGGAGCGCTCTGGTTTTCCGCACCTGCATCCCATCAGCAATCTGCACACCTGGTCCTGATCATCCACCCTTCTTAGGCTCTGGCCCAACATCCAGTTCCTGCCGGATCGTTAGCCATGAACAGTATGTTTGTCAGCGTATCAGCCTTTGAGTTCTAGCGTTAGTTTTGTTGTTTTGCACCTTGTTGATTTGCTGTACTCACCTCCGTTTTGTTCTGTCGCAGTCTCTCACCCGGAACCTTCACCCAACCTCTGCCTGATGGTCGCGGCTGCCGAGCCAGTACCGACCAACCACTGCACCCTCAACAACCCATCCACGCCACCCGCTCTGTTCCCTGGATTATTCAGCTTCACTCGGACTCTATAAATAAACACTCACCTTTGTCTCACGTGCCGTGTCCTGGTCTGCTTCTGGGTTCTGGCTTAGTTAACCGTGACAGAACGATCCGGCCAGTAATGAACCCAGCGGACCTGGACTCTGTTCCGCCATGCTATTACCCAGCAGGAGAAGAGGTTGGGCTATCATAGCACGGTACTACAGGAGATCGCGTTGTCAGTTCGAACCTTTCTACCGGTCTGACGGAGGTCCAGAACCAACGCAAGTGTCCGGTGGAGGATCCACTACCGGTTTCACCCATCTCGCCTGCCGCTTCTGAAGCTGTGTCCATCCGTGAGCCCAAGGTTCCGACGCCGGATAAGTGAGGGAGAGCTGGGAAGATGCCGTTTTCCTTCCTTATGCAGTGTGGACTAGTGTTCGATCTACGGCCCTACTCACTGCCACAGACAAGGCTAGGATAGCCTTTGTGATTGAGTTGCTGCGTGGTCAGCGCCGGAGTGGGGCTTCAGCCGTTTGGGAACGACAGGATCCCTGCATGGCTTCATACCAGGGGTTCACGGCCGAGATGAGGAAGCTCTTCGACCATTCCGTCCGAGGGAGGGACGCAGCTAGGCGCCTGTTTCGCTTCGCCAGGGAACTCGCAGCGTGGCCGACTTCGTGATCGAGTTCAAGACGTTGGCTGTGAGAGTGGGTGAACGAGGAGTCTCTGCAAGCGGCCTTTTACCAGGGTCTGTCGGAGCAGCTCAAGGATGAGTTGATCTCTATCCGGGAGCCAGTGACCTGGACAGCTTGGTAGCACTTTGTCTATTCGGGTGGATAATCGAGTCCGAGAGCGAAGGAGGGAGAAGCAATGGGTTCCGTCCAACCGATCAGCTTCTCAGGATCCAGTCGGTCGTCCAAACTTGGCGCGGCTCGCTAAGTTGGGAGGACTTTTAGCGAGCCAGTTTCTGACCTCTCAATACCTCTGTCAGACCCCGTTTTCCCGGCTACCTTATGAACAGGAATCAGAGCTTAGCGATTAACGCTTTTATCGATTCAGGTGCCGATGGAAGCTTTCTAGATGCCGAGTTGGTGGAACAGCTGGGGCTTTCCAAGGAGCAATTGCCGAAGCCATTGAAGCTACCACTCTGAACGGCAGTAGTCTGGCACGTATCACGATGAGGACTGAACCGGTTAAGATGCGGTTGTCGGGGAATCATTCTGAGATGATTTCATTCTTCATTCTGCCGTCTTCCCATGTTCCTCTGGTCCTTGGATACCCCTGGCTGAAGGAACACAATCCCACGTTCGATTGGGTGACGGGCAAGGTAACGAAGTTGGAGCCTTGATTGTCATGCTAACTGTCTCAAGACTGCCTGCCCCCATTCGGTTCCCAGTCAGGTGATTGAGGCTAAACCCCCAGATTTGTCCCTGGTTCCAGACATATCACGATTTGGGGGAAGTTTTCAGTAAGCAGAAGGCTCTGTCACTCCCTCCCAACCGACCATATGATTGTGCCATCAACCTGGTCCCTGGAGCTGTCTACCCCAAGGGAAGGTTATACAGTATCTCCCGACCTGAACGTGAGGCGTTGGAGACCTACATCAAGGAGTCCCTAGCTGCTGGTCTCGTTCGTCCCCCGTCATCACCCCTGGGGGGCAGGATTCTTCTTTGTGGGTAAGAAGGATGGCTCTCTTCGACCGTATTGATTATCGGGGTTGAATGACATCACGGTCAAGCAACAAGTATCCCCTGCCCTTGATGAGTTCTGCCTCGACTCCTTACAGGGTGCTACGGTGTTCACTACAGACCCACGCAATGCGTATCACCTGGTCCGGATCAGAGAGGGGGACGAGTGGTTGACGGGGTTTCAATACACCGATGGGTCACTTCGGTATCAGGTGATGCCGTTTGGACGACCAATGCTCCAGCGGTATTCCAGAGTATGGTAACGACGCCCTGAGAGATATGATCGGTCTCTTTGTGTTTGTTTACCTGGATGACATTCTGATCTTCTCAAGGAACCTTCCCACCACGTCCAGCATGTCCGCAGGTTCTGCAGCGATTGTTGGAGAATCGCCTGTTTGTGAAGGCCGAGAAGTGCGAGTTTCACGCCCACACGACATCCTTTCTCGGGTACATCATCTCCAGGGGAGAGATTAGGATGGACCAGGAGAAGGTTAGAGCGGTTCTGGAATGGGCCCAGCCCGGTACGAGATTGCAGCTCCAGAGATTTTTGGGTTTTAATTTCTACCGCAGATTCATCCGGGATTACAGCCGTGTGGCCGCTCCGTTAACTGCCTTGACTTCCAGCATCAGGACCTTCAAGTGGAATCCGGAGGCGGATCGAGCGTTTCTGGATTTGAAGAGGCGATTCACCAACGCACCGATTCTCTCTCAACCGGACACGGCCCGTCAGTTCGCCGTTGAAGTGGACGCGCCTGATGTGGGAGTTAGCGCCATCCTGTCCAGCGATGCTCCACGGACAGTAAACTCATCCCTGCGCCTACTACTCTCAACCGCCTTCGCCTGCGGAGAGGAATTACGATGTGGGTAACCGGGAGCTTCTCGCGTGAAACTTGCCTTGGAGGAGTGGCGCCACTGGTTGAGGGGGCGGAGCAACCGTTTATGGTCTGGACGGACCACAAGAATCTTCAACGTGCAATCGGCTAAACGCCTCAACTCCCCAGGCCAGGTGGCGTTGTTTTTCGGACGTTCAAGTTTGCCCTGACGTTCCGACCTGGATCTAAGAACGGCGGCGGACGCCTTGTCCCGGATGTTCTCCAAGACGGAGGAGAGTGGGTCCAAGACCGAGACAATCTCCCCGAACTGCGTCGTGGGAGCAGTTATGTGGAAGATTGAGGAGGAGGTGCTGGCGCCCCCGGACTCAGCCCGGTCCCGGTAACGGTCCACCCGGTCGGTTGTTTGTGCCTGAGTCGGGTTCGGCCCTGCTGTCCTCAAATGGTCCCACGCCAGCAAGATGGCTTGTCACCCTGGCGTGGCTCGGACTATGGCGTTTTTTCGCAGACGCGTTTTGGTGGCTCTGCCATGGCCGAGGATACTCGGGTTTTGTTGCTGCCTGTCAGTGTGCGCAGAATAAGAGTACCAATCGGCCCAGCTCTGGACTACTTCACCCCCTTCCTATTCCCGCGCGACCATGGTCGCATCTGGCCCTGGACCCCGTCACGGGGTTGCCCGCTTCTGAGGGGAACACGGTCGTTCTGACTATCGTGGACAGATTCAGCAAGTTCGCCCACTTTGTGCCAATTGCCAAGCTTCCTCTGCCTCGGAGACGCCCGAGATCCTGGTTAGGAGGTTTTCAGGGTCCACGGTTTGCCCAGTGATATCAGCTTCCGACCGTGGCCTCAGTTTACCTCTGCTGTCTGGAAGTCCTTCTGTTTGGCCATTGGAGCTACGGCCAGTCTCACATCTGGTTTTCACCCCCAATCCAATGGCTCAGGCGGAGAGAGCCAACCAGAAGATGGAATCAACGCTACGCTGTCTGGTCTCTTCCAACCCCACCTCTGGGTCTCTCAGTTGCCTTGGGTTGAGTATGCCCACAATACTCTTCCTACATCTGCCACTGGGATGTCTCCTTCCAGTGCCTGTATGGCTACTAACCTCCCCTGTTTCCTTCTCAGGAGAAGGAGCTCTCAGTGCCTTCTGTTCAGGCCCATATTCGGCGTGCCACCGGACCTGGCATCGGGCCAGAAAGGCACTCTAGAGTTTCGGACCGGTATCAGCTCCAGGCGAATCGTCGCCGATTCCCGCCCCCACCTATACCATCGGAGATAGGGTTTGTTGTCACACGGGATCTTCCGTTACGGACTGAGTCTAGGGAAGTTGTTGCCGGGTTCAGTTGGTCCGCTTGTGGTGGAGAAGGTGATCAATCCAGTGGCAGTTCGACTCAAACTACCGAGGACGCTCAGAGTCCATCCCACCTTTCATGTCTCCTGCCTCAAGCCTGTCTTCCTCAGTCCTCTGTTGCCTCCCTCCGCCTCCTCCCTCCTCCTCCTCGGATGATCGGAGGTGGTCCTGCACACGGTCGCGTCGCATCATGGATTCCAGACGGCGGGGCCGGGGTTTCCAGTATCTCGTGGACTGGGAGGGGTATGGGCCTGAAGAGAGGGAGTTGGATTCCGCGGCGACAGGTCCTAGACGAAGACCTCATCAGTGACTTCTACCGCCTCCATCCTGGCGCTCCGGGAGGTCCGCCCGGTGGCGTTGGTCGGAGGGGGGTACTGTGACGATCCCGGCTGTCTGAGTCGGGTCCTGTCTGGTGACTAGTGTTCCTGCTCGTATTCTCCAGTTTCCCGAGGGTGAACGCTCCGGGAGCGCTCTGGTTTTCCGCACCTGCATCCCATCAGCAATCTGCACACCTGGTCCTGATTCACACCCTTCTTAGTTCTGGCCCAACATCCAGTTCCTGCCGGATCGTTAGCCATGAACAGTATGTTTGTCAGCGTATCAGCCTTTTGAGTTCTAGCGTTAGTTTTGTTGTTTTGCACCTTGTTGATTTGCTGTGTACTCACCTCCGTTTTTGTTCTGTCTGCAGTCTCTCACCGAACCTTCACCCAACCTCTGCCCGATGGACGCGCGGCTGCCGAGCCAGTACCGACCAACCACTGCACCCTCAACAAACCATCCACGCCACCCGCTCTGTTCCTGGATTATTCAGTAGCTTCACTCGACTCTATAAATTAAACACTCACCTTTGCCCCACGACCGTGTCCTGGTCTGCTTCTGGGTTCTGGGCTAGTTAACCGGTGGACAGTTTTGGGTTATGTTTTGTCCAATAGTAACTGAATGGTGGATGTGACACTGGAGAGTACTTTTCTGTCTAAGTGAGTAGATAACATGTTTCTAAACATTACTAAATTAATCTTGATGATGACATGATTAAGAAAAATCATGAATGAATCATGAATAATAATGAGTGAGAAAGTTAGAGGCTACGAACAAAATCATGCTAATCCCTCTCTACCATTACCAAAACAGAGGGGGTATGGATCCTTGTTCCTCTGTAACTTTCTCATTCATCATATTATTCACTATCTGTCCATTCATGATTATTCAAGTAATCATGGTAGCATCTACATGAATGTAGAAGTGTTCAGAATCATCTTCGATTCTTACTGACAATACAAGTGAAGTGACCAAAAATGACAGGACATTATTCACCATTCAGTTTCTATTGGGAAAAAAACATCACCAAAAACACAACTCAAGACAAACTGCAAAATGTATTCAACAAGCTTGTAGAATCACGCTTTGATGTAATCACTGCAGGTAAGGAATATGGGACCAAATACTAAACTTTTGACTAAATGAATTTGTCCAAATAATTACGACTTCTTCAAATGGGAGAACTAGATACATAAAGTGCTTTCGGATCTAAACAGTAAAACAGATATGTATGAAAACCTGAAATAAAAGGTGACATTCTGTACTGTTGCCTAATATGAAACACTCTATCTGAAATCCAAAATGCTGGAGCACAGCACCAAAATGTAAAACTGTAAGCTTCACTGTCCAAAACACATATGGAGTGGACTATGTGGTGCCTGGTAAACACATGTGGATCTGTGAACAGTTATCACTTGTTGACCAACCACAGGAATACTGACCCCAGAGTCTCCAGTTTACAGTGGGGATTCCCGCGGTCCAGCAGAGAGCAGCTTCACTCCTGAATCCTTCAGGTCATTGCTACTCAGATCCAGCTCTCTCAGGTGTGAGGGGTTTGACTTCAGAGCTGAGACCAGAGAAGCCACAGCCTTCCTTGAGACTCCACAGCCTGATAGCCCGGACAGAGTAGATCATCATGATTTGCACAAACACACTGTTAATTTAACACCAGTAGTGTAGAAGGACAATGGCAGATGTATTTGGTTTATTCTTCTTAAACAACTATATAGATTCATCTTCCGTCTCCCTAGAATTGTATGGTCATATTATTATACTAATGTGAACATCAATGCATTGGACTCAATATGTTTTTCAATAGAATATTATATACATATTATAATACATATATTTCTCTAAACTGAATATTTCTTCCTGATGATTAGTACTTAAATGTCATTTTATGTACTCACAGAGCAGCTCTGGAGGCTTTGACCACTGGCAGCAGCCTCAGAAGACCTTCCTCTGATCTGGAGTATTTCTTCAGGTCAAACACACCAGCTCCTTTTCTGAAGTCAGCAACACAAAGACCAGAGCTGACCACTGTGCAGGTGACAGGTAGGCTTCTGAGAGACTTCCCTGATCTCAGGTAGCTTTGGATCTCCTCCACTAGAGAATGGTCATTCAGTTCATTCAGACAGTGGAACAGATTGATGCACCTCTCTGGAGAGGGATTCTCCCCGATCTTCTCCTTGATGTAATTGACTGTTTCTTCATGGCTCTGTGAGCTGATTCTTTGTCTTTGTTAGTAGACCTCGTAAGTACTTCTGATTGGACTCCAGTGAGAGGCCCAGAAGGGAAGCGGAGGAAAAGGTCCAGGTTTCCTGTCTCACTTTGTAAGGCTTTAATCCACAGACTCTTGTAGACAGTAACTTTACGCTTGAGTCTGGAACCTCACAGAAAAGTTGGCTGGACGTTGGGATTGAGAGTTCATCCATTAGATTCTCAATTGCTGTTGATGAATGAGAGGAACAACATATACAGCAGCCAGAAACTCCTGGAATGCTCAGATGCACGAAGCAGCACACCTTGTTCTGGTTCAGCATCACATTCCTTTTAAAGAGCTGTGTGCACAATCTGAATACACTGGGAGGTTTCACTGGACATCAATGCCAGCCTTTTTCAGGTCTTCTTCATAGAAAATCAGATTGCTCCTCAACAAGCTGTTGAAAAGCCAGTTTTCCCAGTGACAGAATGCTCTCTTTATTCCAGTGTGGACCTGTCTCTTCTTTCCCAAGATACTTTTCATTCTTCTGTTTGGTATGAAACTCCACAAGGTGTGAGAGTACATCTCAGTCAGAGTCTTGGGCATCTCTTCTCTTTGTGTTTCAGCATGTGTATCAAGGACTGTTGCAGAAATCCAACAGAAGACTGGAATATGGGCACATGATGTGGGAGGCTCCTTGATGTCTTTATGTGGGAGGATTCTGCTGGCCAGGTCCTCATCACTGAAATCTCTTTCCTGGAAGTACTCTCCTTCTGTGGGTCATGAACCTCGTACCTCTGTCACCTGGTCAACACACCCTGAAGGGATCTGATTGGCTGCTGCAGAGTCGGGTAGTTACCAGAGGAGAGCAAAGGGAAGCAGATGTCCCTTGATGAGATTTGTCAGCAGAACATCCACTGAGGTTGACTTTGTGGACGCCACAGCATATCTTGTTCTTCTGGAAGTCTAGGGGCAGTCGTGCACTCATCCAGACCATCAAAGATGAACAGAACTTTGTACTTGTCGAGGTTGGAGATTCTTGATTCTTTGGTTTCCATTGAGAAGTGATTGAGAAGTTCAATGAAAGTGTGTTTTTCCCCATTCATCAAATTCAGCTCCCGAAAAGGGAATGAAAATATGGCAAATTGGACATCCTGATTTGCTATTCCTTCAGCCCAGTCTAGAATGAACTTCTGCACAGAGACTGTTTTTTCCCAATGCCAGCGACTCCCTTTGTCAGCACAGTTCTGATAAGTTTGTCTTGTCCAGTTAAGGGTCTGAAGATGTCGTACATTTGATTGCAGTCTCTGGTCTTGCTTGTTTCCTGGTTGTTGTCTCAATCTGTCTCAGCTCATGTTGATTATTGACCTCTCCTGTTCCACCCTCTGTGATGTAGAGCTCTGTGTAGATCTTATTGAGAAGTGTTGGGTTTCCTTGTTCAAGCGATCCCCCAAATACACATTGAAACTTCTTCTTAGGATTAGATTTGGAGTTCACGTTGGCAAATCACAGCAAGCTCATCTGAATGAAGAAATAACACAGAGGATAATAATATTACGTATGTTTTAATGCCTACAGTATTGTGGGACTGTGTTATAAAGTTTGAAGAGGTCACTAGGTGTTGTGTTAAGGTCAACAATATCATGAGTTACACAGCTACTTTAGCTGTCTTAGCTAGCAGCTTTTAAATGTTTGTTATAAAACAGCATTCAACATGAGGCAGACAGCTTTTACTTTTCTCCAGTGTGACAGCAAGCTCCTTCTGGCTCATTTTCCTCAGGACGTGCAGTGTGATCTTCAGAGCCCCCTCTTGGCACTGCTCTCCTGTTTCTCATCTTCAGCATCCACCACTTCCTTGTCCTGCTTCGACTCTCGAAGCCTTCTGGGAGTTCTGGACTAAGAACCTCTTGAACATCTTCAGCTCGTTTCTTCACAAATGTCACTAACATTCTCTTCAAGCAACTGAAATAAATCAAGCAAATCAGTTAAGCAAGAGGCTAAATGCTTTCTCATTAACACATTAATGAATGATTGGACAGATCAACTTTACTTGAGGTAAACAAAAACAAATGTACATAACAGGACCACATACACTGAATATGGAGGCCAGGTCTGTTTGATGACTCTGGGAAGACTGATCACTGAGAATCTCTGACTCTGATCTCTCCTGTTGGTTTCTGGGGACAAAACATCAGTTTTCTAAAAAATAAATATATATATATATAGTTAACTAAATGTATGGTGTTTTTGTTTATGTCTGTTTCATTGTTTGTTATGCTATAAATGGTTATGTTATGGGTTGTAAGTGGTAGAATGAACTAGAAAATGTCATATTTTGAAATTCTGAGTAATTACTACTTTAGTAAGGATATACTTTATCTCAGTACTACTGCAGTTACTAAATAATTCCGGATAGATGGCAGCATAAGACCAAGAATGATCATTTCAGAAGATTCGCTGAGTTTTCTCCCCCGGATACACCACCACTCCCCTCACAGGAAAACTCCTGCATCACGCTTTTTACTGTCCCTTTCCACACTGCTAACGAACAAGAGGAAACGACTGAAAAAGCATTTAACAGATTACCGTGAAATAATATAATGATGATTCATGTTTATTATTAGCTGTTTTTATGCTCATGTTTTGAAATTATACTCATACTATATCGATTATCAATAAGCCTGAACATTAATTCAGTCACCACGGTCGAAAAAAACGTATTTTCCTAGTACATTCATTGTCAGATTCATCAACCAGCAGCAAGCACTTTGCCTTCTAGCACAAGCGTAGGGGCATGTTGAGGTACATTTGCTAACCGCGAGGGATGCAAGCGATGTAATTTATTGGCTGGCTGGAAGACGCACTCTTGTCTGGATCTATTCGAGGTTGATTACTCCCAATATTTTATAATGCATGTATACTAGGTTGAGGTTAGCGATCTGACTAGCGATTATTTACCCGGGTTCAACACCTGCTAGTAGTCACTATTTAATTGCTCTTCCAAAAGCAACACAGACAAACACGAGATATATAGCTACAAAGTAATGAGATGACCATTTTAGAAAAATCATGGGATATTTAGTATTTGGTTGCATGCTATTTTATGTTAGTCATATTGCTGCTTGTAGCCTATAACTGATGCTTCGCTGTCTTATGCTGCCACCAGTGGGGAAAAGAAAAGTATTTAGTCAGCCACCACATTGGCAAGTTCTCCCACTTAAAAAGATGAGAGGGCCTGTAACTTTCACCATAGGTACACGCCAAATATGACAGAGAAATTGAGAAGAAAAAAATCCAGAAAATCACATTGTAGGATTTTTATGAATTTATTTGCAAATTATGGGTGGAAAATAAGTATTTGGTCACCTACAAACAAGCAAGATTTCTGGCTCTCACAGACCTTTTCACTTCTTCTTTTAAGCAGGCTCCCTCTGTCCTCCACTTGTTACCTGCATTAATGGCTGTTTGAACTTGTTATCAGTATAAAAGACACCTGTCCACAACCTCAAACAGTCACACTCCAAACTCCACTAAGGCCAAGACCAAAGAGCTGTCAAGGGACACCAGAAACAAAATTGTAGACCTGCACCAGGCTGGGAAGACTGAATCTGCAAGAGGTAAGCAGCTTGGCTGGAAGAAATCAACTGTGGGAGCAATTATTAGGAAATGGAAGACATACAAGACCACTGATAATCTCCCTTGATCTGGCTCCACGCAAGATCTCACACCCTGTGGGGTCAAAATGATCACAAGAACGTGGTGAGCAAAAAATCCCAGAACCACAGCAGGGGGGACCTAGTGAATGACCTGCAGAGAGCTGGGACCAAAGTAACAAAGCCCACCATCAGCAACACACTACGCGCCGCCAGGGGACCAAATCCTGCAGTGCCAGACATGTCGTTAAGCAATGTCCAGGCCGGTCTGAAGTTTGCTAGAGTGCATTTGGATGATCCAGAAGAGGATTGGGAGAATTTCATATGGTCAGATGAAACCAAAAATAGAACTTTTTGGTAAAAACTCAACTCGGCCGTGTGTTGGAGGACAAAGAATGCTGAGTTGCATCCAAAGAACACCGATACCTACTGTGAAGCGGGGGGTGGAAACATCATGCTTTGGGGCTGTTTTTTCTGCAAAGGGACCAGGACGATGTCTGCAAAGGAAAGAATGAATGGGGCCATGTATCGGAGATTTTTTGAGTGAAAACCTCCTTCCATCAGCAAGGGCATTGGAAGATGAAACGTGGCTGGGTCTTTCAGCATGACAATGATCCCAAACACACTGCCCGGGCAACGAAGGAGTGGCTTCGTAAGAAGCATTTCAAGGTCCTGGAGTGGCCTTCAGCCAGTCTCCAGATCTCAACCCCATAGAAAATCTTTGGAGGGAGTTGAAAGTCTGTGTTGCCCAGCGACAGAACATCACTGCTAGAGATCTGCATGGGAGGAATGGGCCAAAAATACCAGCAACAGTGTTTAAAACCTTGTGAAGACTTACAGAAAATGTTTGACCTGTGTCATTGCCAACAAAGGGTATATAACAAAGTATTGAGAAACTTTTGTCATTGACCAAATACTTATTGTCCACCATAATTTGCAAATAAATTCATTAAACGATCTACAATGTGATTTTCTGGATTTTTTTTCCTCATTTTGTCTGTCATAGTTGACGTACCATGATGAAAATTACGGGCCTCTCTCATCTTTTTTAAGTGGGAGAACTTGCAAGCCAATTGGTGGCTGACGAAATATCTTTTTTCCACTGTATATTGGAAATATTTAGCAAATCAAAGTTATTAATTCACGCACAGACATTGGTGAGGCAGCTGAGAATAAAAACTAATGTGGCTGGTTTATCAAGCATTTGCCTTGCAACAATACATATCATAAAATAACTAATAATAAACAAAAAAACAGCAAACGCTTAAGACAGGTTTTGATTAACAAAAATTGTTAATGAGCCAGCAGCCATTTAGAAACAACAAATCGTCAAAGAAAAATTGTTATTTTTAATTTAAAAATGTATTCGGCGTTAAATTGACCACATCTTGAAAAAGAGGATAGGATATATGTTTTGTTTAGGTTGGTACACCTTTTTTGAAAGCAAATATGGCTACAACATGACCAGAAAATGTTTAATGTTTGATGGATATCCGCCAGCCGTCGCAGCACTATTTGCGACGACAACGTGTGCTCAGGGGAACTGAGCTGCAGGTAGCGTAGTGGTTAAGAGCATAGTGCCAGTAACCGAAAGGTTGCTGGCTCAATCCCTGAGCCGACTAGTTGAAAATCTGTCGATGTGCCTTGAGCAAGGCACTTAACCCTAATTGCTCCCGTAAATTGCTCTGGATAAGAGGGTCTGCTAAATGACTAAAATGAAACAGTGAGCGCGCTCACCAAGTAGCTGTAACCTTGTTAATAATAAGTTACCTGAGGTAAACCTACAGGGCTAACGTCACCAAGTAGCCGTAACCTTGTTAATAGTAAGTTACCTGAGGTAAACCTACAGGGTTAATGCTCACCAAGTAGCTGTAACCTTGTTAATAATAAGTTACCTGAGGTAAACCCGCAGGGTTAATGCTCACCAAGTAGCTGTAACCTTGTTAATAATAAGTACCTGAGGTAAACTACAGTTAATGCTCACCGAAGTAGCTGTAACTGTTAATAATAAGTTACCTGAGGTAAAACCACAGGGTCAACGCTCACCAAGTAGCCCTAACCTTGTTAACAATAAGCTACCTGGGAGGTAAACCACAGGTAGCGCCACCAAGTAGCTGTAACCTTGTACAATAAGTTACCTGGAGGTAAACCACAGGGTTAACGCAGGCAGGCCATCATTGATAACAATAGTGAAGCTGGCATTGTGACTCAGAACAATGGGCTGGGAATAGAACGCTCTGAAGGCGAGTCGGTGTCACGGAGCTCAATAGAACTAATAGGAGCTGGTAGGGTGAAAAATACTAAAATAAGGCCTGTTTTTTTCGAGATTACTTCACAACCAGGGACAGAAGGTAATATTATGGGAACTGGGCTCCATGGCGGATGCAATGAACTAATTTTATCCGCGAGAAACGTTGTAAAAAATGTCACTTGATGCGCCCAAAAAATAATATTAAAAAGTTCAGTCCTTGGACACAGAGGAGTTAAACACTAAAGTTACGTCCACTAGTGAAGAGAGGAGAACCGACAGAGGGATGGTAGAGTAGCCGCATCCGCCAATCTAGAGGGAAGAAGCCCCCCACGGTACTTAACAGGTGGAAGAAACAACCAGGGAGCCCCTCGGTCCACAAGAAATGCAGGCAGCCGGTGATGATGTAGTGGTAGCTAGGATAACTAGGATGCTGTTGGTAGAGTAGCTAGCTTAGCTAGCTGTACCGACCAGCTTGGCTAACTAGGCAGGTCTTGCTGTCCTCGAGGATGATGACGAACCCGGTGAACCACAAGATGAAACAAGGATAGCGAGAGAAAAGGATCTGGCTACATGAAAAGGATCTGGCTACACTCATACTGTCACTGACCATTACGCAAAAAAGCAAATTGAACAATAAACCTCAGCCGCCTCAACACTGTAAACGAACTCCATCGTTGTTCCCCAACATCACCTCAGACCACTATGCGCCGAACTGGACAATATGCTTGGCGCCAAACCGCACGTGTGGACGCGGACAAGTTCCAGAACGCGGACACGAGCAGTGCCACATAATAAACTACACCCAGTCTTTAAAGCCGGATACATTAGTAATAATGTAAACGACCCTGTATTGTGTTCTGTGTTATGGATGTGTTATCGCTCTCATGGGTACTAGCAGGGGTTAAATATGCCAGGACAGATGGAAAGGTTGGGGGGTATGATGGGTAATCCCGCTGGGTTTTGGAATGATTAAATAGGGGTTACGGCCCCATCTCTTTCTTTCTGTTCGGGACCCTTGATTTGACATGTTCTATTTGTGGATGTTCGAGGTTTAGCGGCTGGGTTGTGGCCTGAACAATAGCCCATTCAGGAATAAACCTGTGTTCTGCTGTACACCTGGCCCGTCTTTTTTTACTTTATGACCCAGCTGGGTCATTACATTGGTGTCAGAAGTGCTTTCGAACGACGGGATAGATCGGAAGATTAGGGCGCAGTTAGCTGTTTCAGTATAGGCCGTGGTTAGTTTTTAGCGTGACTCGCGATTACGGTCAGGGATGATCGAGAGCGAAAGTTAAGGAAGAGTCGACAAAGTGGCCGCTAGGGCTCGGGTGTACCCGGTCGGGAGGGCCAGCGACGACGGCTGTAGAAGAGCTGGAGAGCCACATGGCGGGAGTTAAATTGTCAGCCAGCAAGATGGCAGAACGGGCGGGTTTTCCTTCAAACCGCTCACCAGAACAGACGCCACGGCACGGAGATATCGACGCCACCGCTGCAAGGCGGAAATGGCTGGACCTCCTTATGTAAACAGAGAATGGCAGCGCCTATTGCCATTAGCCACGTAGCGGCTAAACTTCCAAAGTTCAATGGACAAGGTAAATGGGAAGTTTTTTTTCACTCACCTCGAAAGGTGTTGGCTAGGAGCCGGGAGGTGGTCTGACGAGACAAAAAGGGTTACAGCTTGCCCTGAGCCTGTCAGAGGAGGCGCCGGAATGCTCTAACGCTGGCCCCGGGACGAGGGGGCGACTACGGTGCGCTAGTGGAGGCATTGGGGCCCGCTTTGCAGCGATGCACAGCCCAACATGCTGCGGATTGAACTGAATAACAAAAAAGAGACTTCAGGGGGAATCGACAAAGGCGTGGCAAGTGATATTCTGAGCCTGGACCAGGCGGGCTTGTGCAAATATGACGATTGGGGTGCAAGACGAGCTGGCACGGGACAGTTTCATTAGAGCGCCCCCCCCCCGAACTGCGTAAGCATGTGCAGATGTCGGACCCAGCATCTCATGCGGGCTGCAGTGGAGATAGCCAGGAAGAGGGAGCTGATCTGGGGTGAGGGAGTGAGAGGAGGTTGCCAGTCAACCAGAGGCGAGAGCAGCGGCGGCGGGTGCCGGGGGTCACCAAACCAGAGTGGGTCGACGAGTTGGGAGGGTTAGTCAAGACCGCTCGCTTGTGACTGAGAAGGGCTCCAGACAACATCGCAGTGTCAGGCTCAACTTCCATTGTCTGCTAAGGGGGTTGTGGCCAGACTGGCCACATTCAGCGGGGAGTGTGGCAGATTCTCCAGTCAACAGGGAAACGACAGCGGTTCTCGCGCAGGGGGCAGCGCGGGCCCATTCCTCCGCCCCCAACCCACAGTAAGCAGAAGATGTACCCAGCAGTGCAGGCAAGAGGGTGGGGACCTGCTTCCCAGGGTGTAGCTGCCACCGTGTTTCTAGTCCGGTAGTTGTGGTGGGACGCACCACCATTGGGGACTTCTGCAATGTCATCGCCAAGGTAGAGGGTGGAATGTTTGGCCCTGGTCGACACGGGCTTACAGCAACTGTGAGACCAGACATACTACCTGGGTTGGGGTGCGGGTGGAGCCGACCCTTGTCCAGCTACGACTGTCACGGGGGAGCTAGCCCCCATGTTAGGGAAGTGTCGGGTGTCTGTGACTGTGGGGGAGAACTGTGGGGTGTCCGGTGTGGGTAGCAGCGGTACAGGACCCCTGTATACTGGGAATGGACTTTTGAAAACCTGTGGGGCCCAGTTGGACGTAGCTTCGGGCACTTTGAGGCTGTCGGGGGCCCACAGTGGGAATGCCGCCTCGGGAGGGCCAGCAGGGGCAGGGCTGTCCCCTCCGTCTTCCTCCAAGCTTGCCGAAACCCACTGGTCGCCCCGGGCTGCTCCCTTTGGTCGCTGTTCCATCCCAGCAGCTGTCTCCGGCGGCAACGCACCTTCACTCCCATAATGGTGCAAGCACAGGCATCCCAGTAGCCCAAAAAACACACTGGCTCCTTCACTCCCATCAGCCCTGGGACGGGGGAAGGAGGAAGTTATCGACGCCGCTGAGGCTGTGTGGCTGAAAAACTGTCAAGGTCTGGACGAGATACAACAGAGACAATTAAAGCAGCTGCTGTTTGATTTCTAAAGATGAGTTTCGGTTTTGGGGGAAGATGAGGTAGGGCAAACGCACCTGGTTCAGCGACGACATCGACACTGGGGACAACCAACCCATTAACCTCGGGGCCCCGCCATTCCCCTTGCCAAGAGGGCAAGCAGCAGCCACAGCTATTGCTGACATGTTGCGTGGCTGATTTCATTGAGCTATCAGATAGCCCCGTGGTCCGCGCCGGCCGCCATGGTGCCTAAGAAAGGGGGTAAACTTAGGTTTTGTGCGGACTACAGGGGGCCTAAATTCTGCCCATTAAAGACTCTTACCCCATACCGAGGATCGATGAGTCTAGACCACGCCAGAGGGTCCTCGTGGTTCTCTCCTTGATCTGCGCAGTGGCTACTGGCAGGTGCCCCTCTCGCCGGGGCACGTGAAAAACGGCTCTTCTCCACGGATAGGGGCCATTAGCAGTTCAAGGTGCTGTGCTTCGGCTTGTGTTGCTCCTGCCACTTTGAGAGGCTCATGGACAGAGTGCTGGCGGGGGTTCCGAGAGACGTGGTCGTGTACCCAGACGACATATTGGTACACGGCACGCCGGTTGAGGGGGGGCACTGGGGGCACTGAGGCGAAGTGCTGGAGAGGATCTCGGGGCGGGCTAAAATTACACCCGGAAAAGTGCCATTTCATGCAAAGGGAGTTGTGCGTCTGGGCCATCAGCTGGGTGGTGGAGGGTACTGCAGCACGCTGCCAGGACAAAGTGGAGGCTGTGAGGGGGTGGCCAATTCCAAGGGGAAAAAAGAGGTTAAGAGCTTCCTGGGTCTGGCATCCTACTATCGTAGGTTTGTGAAAGGGTCTAGGGGATAGCAGCTCCTTTGAACCACCTTCTCAAGAAGGACACTGTCTTTCAGTGGACCGAAGAGCACCAGGCGGGCGCTTGAGGCCAAACGTCCTGGTGGAGGCCCCTTCCTGTCCTCACCAGACCCAAAACCGGCCCGTTTATTCTGGACACCGAGCAAGGCAATGAGGGCTTGGGGGCCGTGCTGGCTCAGGCGTGGTTCTGACGGGAGCACGTAGTAGCTTATTACAGCAGAACTTTTGATAAGGCTGAAAAACGCTACTGCGTGACAAGGAGGGGAGCTTTTGCTGTCGTGGCAGCAGTAAGCCATTTCAAGTACTACCTGGGGGCCTGCCGCTTGTGGTGCGGACGGATCCTCCGCCCTGCAGTGGCTTCTCTCTCCTTCAAGGAGCCAGAGGGTCAGATCGCCCGCTGGTTGGAGGAGCTGCAACCCTCACGACTTCCAGGTGGAGCACAGGGCCGGCCGCCACAGCAATGCAGACGCCTTGTCCCGCCGCCCGTGTGCTGAGGGGACGGCTGTGGGTACTGCGCCAAACGGGTGGAGCGAGAGAGGGAACTGTGCATGGAGGAGGGAGTCACCGCCACGGTGAGTCAGCTGAGGGTGACAGAGTGCCGGGAGCTTGAGGCTGTGGACGTCGGGAGTGGAGGCGTCGCCAGAGGAGGACGCAGAGCTGCGTCCTGTGCTGGGGTGGGTGGAAGAGAGAAGACGACCTCCATGGGGGAAGTAGCGCCTATCACCAGTCACCAAAGGACTCTGGGCTAAATTCTCAGTCCTTAGAGTGGCTGAGGGAGTGCTCCAGAGGGGGTGGAAAAGCCAGCTACTGGAGAAATGACGTGGCAGGTAGTGGTTCCAAAAGGCTGCAAGGGGAGCGTGTTCGCAGCTTCACGGTGGAGTAGGCGCAGGGCATTTTGGGGTCTCCAAAACGTTAAAGCGGCGTACGTAAAGGCTTCTATTGGGCCAGGCACAGGAGGGATGTGGAGGACTTTTTGCAGGCAGTGCGATGAGTGTGCTGCTAAGAAAGGACCTCCAGGTCAATCAGCACGCCTCCTACAACAATTCCCAGTAGGGGAGCCCATGGAGAGACTGGGGGTAGACATAGTTGGACCGTTTCCAACCACAGACAGCGGTAACAGGTGGATTCTAACTGCTATGGACTACTTCACCAAGTGGCCAGAGGCTTACGCTCTCCCAGACCAGGAGGCAGAAACAGTAGCTGATGCATTGGTAGGGGGAATAATCAGTCGGTTCGGGTGCCACAGTCTATACACAGCGACTAGGGGAGAAACTTTGAGTCACGGGTGTTCTCAGAGTTGTGTGAGACGGTTAGGCGCGGAGAAGACGCGCACTACTCCGCGTTCATCCCCAGAGTGATGGGCTGGTGGAAAGATTTAACAGAACATTAGCACAACAGCCGGCTATCGTTACCTCAAAACACCAGAGAGATTGGGACACCCCACTTACCGTTTATTCTCATGGCATGTAGGTCGTGTTCAGGAATCGACTGCGTGCTCCCCAGCGCCTACTAATGTTAGGTCGTGAGTTGCGCACCCCAGCAACTGACGTTTGGCCACCCTCCTGATAACGGAATGACGGTTTTTGCCTGGCCCGAACTATGTTCGTCCGACTGCAGAACCGGTTAGAAGCGGCTCACACCTTCGCAAGAGAGCAACTCGAGAACGCAGGAATGCGCCAAAAGCGCCACAGACTCACGCGCTTGGGGGAGGCACTTTGGAGCGGGAGAACGCGTAGCTTCCCAACCCCACGCGCAAGAAGGGGCGGTGCTCCCAAAGCTGGACAGTGCCTGGGTGGGCCGTGCCTGGTGATAGAGAGTGGGAGGTGACGCAGGTGGAGGTTCCCACGGGGCAGGAAGGTGGTGGTCCACCGGGACCGATTGGCGCCCCAGAGGGAGGAAAACGGTAGGGAATGGAAGTGAGGACTCTGATGGAGCACACGGGACAGTCTGAGGAGACTCTAGTGCAAGCTGAGCCTGGGACGGGGGCTGCCTCTTCGGGGGGGTGCTGGAAATGACATTGGGGCAGATGAGTGTTCTGGGGGTCCACCAGTGAGAGTCAAGGGGAGGCACAAGAGACTGATGCGACCTCCGGGCCGTTTAAGGATTTTGTTTTGTAACCCTAGGGGCTAGGGTTTAGAAAGGAGGGGGCTATGTAACCACTCTGTATTGTGTTCTGTGTTCATGGATGTGTTATCGTCTCATGGGTACTAGCAGGGGTTAAATATGCCAGGACAGATGGAAAGGTTGGGGGGTATGATGGGTAATCCCGCGGGGTTTTGGAATGATTAAATAGGGGTTACGGTCTCATCTCTCTCTCTTCTGTTCGGGACCCTTGATTTGACATGTTCTATTTGTGTATGTTCGAGGTTTAGCGGCGTGGGTTGTGGCCTGAACAATAGCCCATTCAGGAATAAACCTGTGTTCTGCCTGTACACCTGGTGCCCGTCTCTCTTTTACTTTATGACCCAGCTGGGTCATTACAATATTATTTTATTTATTATGTCAAACAAAAGAAAATCGTTTTTTAAAACAAGATTTGAGATCTGGGCACGTATCCAAAAAGCGTCTCAGAGTAGAAAAATTGGTCCTCTCTCTCCCCAGACAGACTCATTTAATACTGGGTCGTTACAATATTTTGAGATCTGGGCCCATATCCAAAAAGCGTGTCAGAGTAGAAAATGTGTCGTATAAGTGCTGAGAATAAAGCCATTTTAGTCCTACTCTTATGGGTATAAAATTAAAGCTATGCATGAAGCCTCTTTATTCATAAGTGTCCCACCTAGTTGGCAGATATTTAGGACACCTCATGAGCTGTCCTAACCAGTTAAGAGGTACCAGCAGGTGTCTTGATAATAGAAACATGCAGCGAGTCAGTGGTTTCTGTACCACATGTAATTGCTTTGGAGCAGTGGCGACCTGTCATTCAGGGCAGTTTAGCAGATGCTTTAGCAGATGCTCTTACCCAGAGCGATTTACAGTAAGTGCATTCATCTTAAGATAGCTAGGTGAGACAACCAGATAATACAGTCAAATATACAGGATACGAACATTCAATTTCAGCTAAACAATGGATATATAGCGTTTGCAATAATAATAATAATAATAATGATATACATTTAAAATCTATTAATTAAACATCTGAGAACAGTAATATTGAAGGTACCCATAAGCAACCATTTCTGACTAAAAAACACATGTGAAAAATTGTGGAAATAGCATTTAGGAAATAAACTCTTAATAATTCTTAAACAAAAATTGTCATCTCACCTCTTAGCTTTGGTGTCATGTTCCCCAGAGAGACTCATTTTAGAGGCAGGACCCCCTCCTCTCTCTCCCCAGAGAAACTCATTTTTAGAGGCAGGGTCCCCCTCCTCTCTCTCCCCAGAGAGACTCATTTTAGACCACTGACCCCTAAACAGAGATCCAACATGTTGGTTGTAGTTAACACAGTAATTCTTGAATGTGAATTGTTATCATTTATTAATTATCTCTTACACAACATTTACTAACAGACATATCGAAACAGTCAGGTGATTTAATGCAATCACATGAATATGTAGTTGTGACATCTCTTCACCATGGCCATGTCACACCCTTATTTGTATTCATTAAAAGTCGGCCATTTATTATTTTTGAATCTGTTATTTTCTAAACGTATCTGAGAATGTAGACAGAAGGGCTAAAACAGGCTTGATTGATCTGGGGGGATCAGTGATCTATACAGAAAGGTTTTTGCAACAATTAAGAGATTCTTTATAATTTAAAGTCGGCTAGGTTATAATGTATAACAGTTTATTTTTTTTGTGTAAAGCAGATCAAGGTCTATACCTCAGCCAGTGGCGACCCGTCATTCAGGGCAGGTGGCCTTTCCTGTTTTGCATGTTATTGTGGCATTAATACATGTCACATATCAGTTCGCTAACAACGTAAAAATATATACACACTACCGGTCAAAAGTTTTAGAACACACACTCATTCAAGGGTTTGTCTTTATTTTTACTATTTTCTACATTGTAGAATAATAGTGAAGACATCAAAACTATGAAATAACACATATAGAATCATGTAGTAACCAAAAAAGTGTTAAACAAATCAAAATATATTTAATATTTGAGATTCTTCAAATAGCCACCCTTTGCCTTGATGACAGCTTTGCACACTCTTGGCATTCTCTCAACCAGCAACCCGTTATTCAGGGCAGGTGGCCTTTCCTGTTTTGCATGTTATTTTGGCATTAATACATGTCACATATCAGTTTGCAAAAAATTTAAAAATAAATAAATATATATATCATTGAGTTAATAAAGCCGCATACAAACATGGTCTCCTTTTGTTTTCTTGAGTAAGGCAGCTCCAAAATGCCGGTGTTTCAGCCTAGCTCAGTGCTTTCTGTGGTGGTGGGGTAAGACAGAAGAAAATACGGAGCGCTGTGCCGTGATTGGCTCAGTGTTCTGTCATTCATGGGGACACTACGTCACCGCCAAGTCTAAGGGTAGAGCTAGAAAATGCAAGCCCTTGGGTGCTGCCATAGAGTTACATTAGAAGTGCCCATCCAAGAAGGTCATTGGCCAACAGATAAAATGACCTCAAATCACATTATATCTACAGTAGCTTTGATTGGACTGATCATGTCAACATCATACTTTCAAAATCTTAGCCAGCAGTCATCATCATGAATCAAGTCGACAATCTACAGGCAAATCCTTTTTAATCCTTGTCATATGAAGATAAATAATGAAGAGAAATGATAGGACAGCTGTTGGGACTCTGCTGTTGGGACTCTGCTGTTGGGACTCTGCTGTCGGGACTCTGCTGTTGGGACTCTGCTGTCGGGACTCTGCTGTTGGGACTCTGCTGTTGGGACTCTGCTGTTGGGACTCTGCTGTTGGGACTCTGCTGTTGGGACTCTGCTGTTGGGACTCTGCTGTTGGGACTCTGCTGTTGGGACTCTGCTGTTGGGACTCTACTGTCGGGACTCTGCTGTTGGGACTCTGCTGTTGGGCCAGCTTTATGTAGGCCCTAATAGTTTGTAGTTTAGCCTAGACCTACGAGAGTCTGCCCGTCTTTCCTACATATCAACACATTCCATCCGACTTCTAATGTTACCGAAATACGTGCCACAGTTTCAACAGCCATTGTGTAACCGCGTAGGCTACACACTTACTTTCACGTTCATATGGGGAAATCACATAACTTCTTACAGTCGCTGGTGCAGCCGCCTGTTCTCTTGCAGATGAAGTAGCTTTTATAGGCGACTCATTCAACCAGCCTAAACAACAGTAAATAAAAGATGTCAAATGGTCAAAAGTCAATCCTGATGTAGCCATGTACATCAAAGAGTGGTGTATTGCTACAGATGTAGGATCTTAATTTTAGCCAGTTTGCTACAGCAGGAAAAGAATCCTGCAGCAACAGGACATTTGAATTATTATGTGGATTATAATTAATGAACAATTCTTTTAATAGAAAAGTGGAATTGATCATCTTCAGAAACCTTTTTTAAAGCTAATACACTCAAATACACTACAAGTTTCAGTTCTCCTGCAACTGGGTGATCACATTAAGATCCTACATCTGTACAGAGATTATGTCTTTATCTAAATAAGGCAGTTTGAGTTATTAGCAAAAACGTTGCAACGGTCAGCTGCTGTAAACCTATGTGATTGGATGTTATAGACCCATCTGAACAGTTTCTTTCCCCATGTTGTGTTCCTGACCAACCGACCATCTGGCCCAGTGAGACTAAAGGACTATACACTCTATGCTGCACACCACATCAAGCCATCTCTGAACTGTACACTACCATCTGGCCCATAGAGACTAAAGGACTATACACTCTATGCTGCACACCACATCAAGCCATCTCTGAACTGTACACTACCATCTGGCCCATAGAGACTAAAGGACTATACACTCTATGCTGCACACCACATCAAGCCATCTCTGAACTGTACACTACCATCTGGCCCATAGAGACTAAAGGACTATACACTCTACGCTGCTCACCACATCAAGCCATCTCTGAACTGTACACTACCATCTGGTCCATAGAGACTAAGGGACTATACACTCTATGCTGCACACCACATCAAGCCATCTCTGAACTGTACACTAAATAACTGAACTATACTGCATTAGCACTCTGTTAATCTCTCTTAGATATATTTATTCTGGTCCTGTATATGTATACCCACTGTACTGTATATCTATATATCAACTGTATTCCCACTGTACTGTATATCTGTATATCAACTGTAATCCCACTGTACTGTATATCTGTATACCAACTGTATTCCCACTGTACTGTATATCTGTATATCAACTGTATACCCACTGTACTGTATATCTGTATATCAACTGTATTCCCACTGTACTGTTTATCTGTATACCAACTGTATTCGCACTGTACTGTATATCTGTATATCAACTGTATACCCACTGTACTGTATATCTGTATATCAACTGTATTCCCACTGTACTGTATATCTGTATACCAACTGTATTCCCACTGTACTGTATATCTGTATATCCACTGTTCATTCTCTTATAGCTCTATGCTCACTCTTCCTAGTTGTGTATAATGTTGTACAGACATTTGTGTAAACTCTACTGTCTGTATTCTGTCTCTAAATGTTGTCTGTCACTATCACCATGTAGATTTATGTGTACAGATGTAGGATCTTAATTTGATCACCCCCCACTGCAGAATAACTTTCCAGCAATGCAGGAAATGTAAAACTTGTAGTGTATTTGAGGTTTTAAAAGGCTTCTGAAGTTTGTAATTTCCACTTAGAAATGTCAGACTTGCTTTCCCTTAATAGAAATGTATCAACCGCTACAAAAATATCCATTAATTATAATTCACATAATAATTCACATTTCCTGTTGCTGCAGGAATATTTTCCTGCTGTAGCAAACTGGCTCAAATTAAGATCCTACATATGTATGTGCAAATGTACTTGGCGAATAAAGGTGATTCTGATTCTGCAAAGGTTGAGTCTCTAGATTCCCTTGCTGCTCCGGGGAAATAATGAAATGGTTGTCATAGTGATTTAAACTGTGACTGGTTATCTCCCAACTCTGAGGCCATGTCATTTGTTATATTTCACCCTATTGATAAAGGAAGCTAGAAGGCTGAACCCAGAAGACATCTTTAAATCAACACTTACTGATATTATCCTAAAATCCTTTCACTCATATTGTTGTGTCTCTTTGTTCAATGGACGTTGGGTAGCCTGGTGATATTAATATTGTAGAAAACAGTGGGGCAGGGCAGTGAACCCAGGTCACTGGCGAAAAGTCAAACACCCAAAACATCGCGGCAATAGGGTTAAACCTATTGCTGCGATGGGAATTGTAACCTGGCTCACACTGCCCCTATAAAAGCAAGTCCTGTGCTTCGACTACTCAGACCCCTCACACATCCGGGCGTGCATTCTGATGGCCTCACAGACACCATACTACTTCTGACACCAATGTAGCAAACAGCGGGTCAGGGAAGCGAACCCAGGTTGCACGTGTAAAAGGCAAACAACCTACGCATCGCACCAATAGGGTTAACCCACATGGTGGGAATTGGAATGTGGCTCACTGCCCCTCCGACCAGGAAGTCGACAACTCACATGTCCGGGCCGTAAGCGTTCTGATGACCTCACAACCGCCATTCCACTTCTGACACCAATGTAATTCTCTGGCAACAGCTCTGTGGACATTCCTGCAGTCAGCATGCCAATGGCACGCTCCCTCAAAACCTGAGACATCTGTGGCATTGTGTTTTTTGACAAAACTGCACATTTCCGAGTGGCCTTTTATTGTCACCAGCACAAGGTGTACCTGTGTAATGATCATGCTGTTTAATCTGCTGCTTGATATTCCACCCCTGTCTGGTGGATGCATTATCTTGGCAACGGATAAATGCTCACTAACAAGGATGTTAACAAAATTGTGCACAAAATCTGAGAGAAATGTGTTTTTATGTTCATATGGAACATTTCTGGAATATTTTATTTCAGCTCATGAAACATGGGACTAACACTTTACATGTTGTGTTTATATTTTTGTTCTGTATAGATAAAAACACAAAGCTTCCAGCAGAGGTCAGTGCTCTTCTGACATCTGTCATATGGTAGTGTGATGTCCGAAGCTTCGACCGTCATCATCACGTAGTATTGTTACTTTGATACAAGCATTGATACGTTGTGTCGAATCAGTAGTGCTTTGAAAACTGCAACGGTGCATCGTAGCTCCGGTATTAATCGTCCAATCCCTAGTGTCCACTGAATGTTGACTAGCAACAAGAAAGTGGTACCTAAAAGACACCCACCATGAGTGCCCATTGAAGTGGCTCCAGACGAGGACATCTGAAATAAAAACCCTCCAACTTACAATATGGAGTAAAAAAACAAGTGGAGCAAACCAGACCAAACCAGACCAAACCAGACCAAACCAGACCAAACCAAACCAAACCAGACCAGACCAAACCAGACCAAACCAAACCAGACCAGACCAGACCAAACCAAACCAAACCAAACCAGACCAAACCAAACCAGACCAAACCAGACCAAACCAAATCCTGGGAGATACAAGACAGAAAGACTTTGTTCATCAACTTAAAGAAGCAGAGCTACAAAGAGGTGCCAGTCTTCTAACATCTCTAAGGCCAACCAGAACACTGGGCCAGCTGCTCTTCAATATCACATAACAGATGGAACCCTTCTGACTAAAGAGATGACAAGCAGAACACTGGACCAGCTGCTCTTCAATATCACATAACAGATGGAACCCTTCTGACTAAAGAGATGACAAGCAGAACACTGGACCAGCTGCTCTTCAATATCAGCATAACAGATGGAACCCTTCTGACTAAAGAGATGACAAGCAGAACACTGGACCAGCTGCTCTTCAATATCACATAACAGATGGAACCCTTCTGACTAAAGAGATGACAAGCCAGCACAGGCATAAGCATACTGTCTATTGAGGTGGCGCCAAGAGGTGCGGCCAACATGCTAACGTCCAACCTCAAAATATAAATGGAAATACCAAAGCCTGTAACAACATGTAGTCGTGACTGATATCTTTCACCTCCCTGTTACTGTTTGTTTAGGTAGTTATAGACAGTGCAGCAACACAAGGCCACATTCTCAGCCCTTCCACTCTCTTAGGCTAATGTGTATTTATTAAAAGTAGACTATTTCTTTCAATCTGTTCTTTTCTAAACGTATCTGAGAATGTAGACAGAAGGGCTAAAATGGACATGATTGATCTGAGGGGGATCAGTGATCCGTACAGAAAGGTTTTTTGCAACAAGTAAGATATTTTATATTATGTAAAGTAGGCTAGGTTCTACTGTATAATAGCATATACAGATCAAGGTCTATACCTCGGCTATAGCATACAATATCCTAGATGACCAGCCTAAACCTGTTCAAATCAGTTCACATAGGCTATCAGTAGCAGGATTGATCACCTACAAATCGGTTTTAAGTCCAAATAACAGGGCATGTAGCCTAGGCCAAATATTTTCAAAACATTTCCTAACGAGACCACCTGGGCCCGGTTTCCCTAAAGCACCTGAAGGCTAAGTTAATCGTTAGAACCTTTGTAGGAGTATTGTTAAATCTCCAAGCTGTTTCCCAAAACCATTGTTTCTTTATTTTTACTATTTTCTACATTGTAGAATAATAGTGAAGACATCAAAACTATGAAATAACACATATAGAATCATGTAGCAACTAAAAAAGTGTTAAACAAATCAAAATATATTTTATATTTGAGATTCTTTAAATAGCCACCCTTTGCCTTGATGACAGCTTTGCACACTCTTGGCTTGTTAAACGGATGTCGGGAAGCCTATGATATCAATAGTGTAGCAAACAGCGGGCAGGGCGGTAAACCAGGTCGCTGGCGAAAAAGGCAAACACCCTAAGCATCGCAGTAACCTGTCTATAGGGTTAAACCTATTGCTATGATGGGAATTGTAACCTGACTCACACTGCCCCCTATAAAAGCAAGTCTCGTGCTTCGACTACTCAGACCCCTCAAACATCCAGGCCATGCATTCTGATGGCCTCACAGACACCATACTACTTCTGACACCAATGTAGCGAACAGCGGGGCAGGGAAGCGAACCCAGGTTGCATGTGTAAACGGCAAACATCCTACGCATCGCCCCACTGGTGCCAATTGGGTTACTTGGTTGGAATTGTGACGTGGCTCACATAGCGAGGATCACTACACTATAGTGGAACTATGATACAATTACAGTTATCATATGAAATGTTAAATGTAGAACTATAATATATGAATATTGATGTATTGAATTTGACTTGCCCACATGCAGTTAGCGCCAATTGTTGTATGATTAGACTGACACAAACCTGTCTCAGTAGAAGTAGACTGTTAGGTCTGAGTGTTTTACTTCCATTCACTGTCCATGTCTCAATTGTCTCCAGGCTGAAACATCCTTCTTTAACCTGTCCCGCCCCCTTCATCTACAAGTGACATCAGACCTCCGGTTTTAATCGTCCAATCCCTAGTATCCACTGAATGTTGAATAGCAACAAGAAAGTGGTACCTAAAAGACTCCCACCATGAGTGCCCATTGAAGTGGCTCCAGACGACGACATCTGAAATAAAAACCCTCCAACTTACAATATGGAGTAAAAAAACTAGTGGAGCAAACCAAACCAGACCAAACCAGACCAAACCAGACCAAACCAGACCAAACCAAACCAGACCAGACCAGACCAGACCAAACCAGACCAAACCAGACCACACCACACCAGACCAGACCAGACCAAACCAGACCAAACCAGACCAAACCAGACCAAACCGAACCAAACCAAACCAGACCAAACCAGACCAAACCAGACCAAACCAGACCAAACCAAACCAGACCAAACCAGACCAAACCAAACCAGACCAAACCAAACCAGACCAAACCAGACCAAACCAGACCAAAACCCTGGGAGATACAAGACAGAAAGACTTTGTTCATCAACTTAAAGAAGCAGAGCTACAAAGAGGTGTCAGTCTTCTAACATCTCTAAGGCCAACCAGAACACTGGACCAGCTGCTCTTCAATATCACATAACAGATGGAACCCTTCTGACTAAAGAGATGACAAGCAGAACACTGGACCAGCTGCTCTTCAATATCACATAACAGATGGAACCCTTCTGACTAAAGAGATGACAAGCAGAACACTGGACCAGCTGCTCTTCAATATCACATAACAGATGGAACCCTTCTGACTAAAGAGATGACAAGCCAGCACAGGCATAAGCATACTGTCTATTGAGGTGGCGCCAAGAGGTGCGGCCAACATGCTAATGTCCAACCTCAAAATATAAATGGAAATACCAAAGCCTGTAACAACATGTAGTCGTGACTGATATCTTTCACCTCATCTCCCTGTTACTGTTTGTTAAGGTAGTTATAGACAGTGCAGCAACACAAGGCCACATTCCTCTCACCCCTTCCACTCTCTCAGGCTAATGTGTATTTATTAAAAGTAGACTGTTTCTTTCAATCTGTTCTTTTCCAAACGTATCTGAGAATGTAGACAGAAGGGCTAAAATGGACATGATTGATCTGAGAGGGATCAGTGATCCGTACAGAAAGGTTTTTGCAACAAGTAAGAGATTTTATATTATGTAAAGTAGGCTAGGTTTTACTGTATAATAGCAGTTTGTTAGTGATATGCAGATCAAGGTCTATACCTCGGCTATAGCAAACAATATCCTAGATGACCAGCCTAAACCTGTTCAGATCAGTTCACACAGGTTATCAGTAGCAGGATTGATCACCTACAAATCGGTTTTAAGTCTAAACAGCAGGCAGGGCGGTAAACCAGGTCGCTGGCGAAAAAGGCAAACACCCTACGCATCACAGCAGTAGGGTTAACAGCAGTAGGGTTAACAGCAGTAGGGTTAACAGCAGTAGGGTTAACAGCAGTAGGGTTAACAGCAGTGGGGTTAACAGCAGTAGGGTTAACAGCAGTAGGGTTAACAGCAGTAGGGTTAACAGCAGTAGGGTTAACAGCAGTAGGGTTAACAGCAGTAGGGTTAACAGCAGTAGGGTTAACAGCAATAGGGTTAACAGCAGTAGGGTTAACAGCAGTAGGGTTAACAGCAGTAGGGTTAACAGCAGTAGGGTTAACAGCTGTAGGGTTAACATCAGTAGGGTTAACAGCAGTAGGGTTAACAGCAGTAGGGTTAACAGCAGTAGGGTTAACAGCAGTAGGGTTAACAGAAGTAGGGTTAACAGCAGTAGGGTTAACAGCAGTAGGGTTAACAGCAGTAGGGTTAGCAGCAGTAGGGTTAACAGCAGTAGGGTTAACAGCAGTAGGGTTAACATCAGTAGGGTTAACAGCAGTAGGGTTAACAGCAGTAGGGTTAACAGCAGTAGGGTTAACAGCTGTAGGGTTAACAGCAGTAGGGTTAACAGCAATAGGGTTAACAGCAGTAGGGTTAACAGCAGTAGGGTTAACAGCAGTAGGGTTAACAGCAGTAGGGTTAACACAGTAGGGTTAACAGCAGTAGGGTTAACAGCAGTAGGGTTAACAGCAGTAGGGTTAACAGCAGTAGGGTTAACAGCAGTAGGGTTAACAGCAGTAGGGTTAACAGCAGTAGGGTTAACCCTATTGCTACAATGGGAATTGTAACCTGACTCACACTGTACCCTACAAAAAGTCCCGTGCCGACTACTCAGACCCGTCACACGTCCGGACCATAAATTCTGATGGCCTCACAGACACCATACCACTTCTGATACCAAGGTAGCAAACAGCGGGGCAGGGAAGCGAACCCAGGTTGCATGTGTAAAGGCAAACATCCTACGCATCGCGCGCGTTGGCGCCAATTCGGGTTACTTGGTTGGAATTGTGACGTGGCTCATTTAGTCAGGATCACTACACTATAGTGGAACTATGATACAATTACAGTTATCATATGAAATGTTAAATGTAGAACTATAATATATAAATATATTGAATTTGACTTGCCCACATTCAGTTAGCTCCATTTTGTATGATTAAACTGACACGTACCTGTCTCAGTAGAAGTCGACTGTTAGGTCTGAGTGTTTTACTTCCATTCACTGTACTAGAATTACACCAGACATTACATTTCTCTACCACTTTATAATAATCCCTGGAAAGATTCTCACCTTGTAGCCTGAATTCACAACCAGAACATGTCAAGTCATTGAGATATTTTCAGTTCTGCTGAGAGAGCACCTTCCTGATGACTAGCACTCTGTGTATTCTTATGGGTGAAGTCTGATCTGGAATGTGAAGCTAACTGAAATGTAGATAAGCTTTGAAAAAACAGTATATCTAGCTTGCATCATAGTACACCCCCTCAGGCTACATACAAGTTTCAGCATGAGGCAGGCATCAACAGCCATTAGTTTACACCGCAGCCAACAGTTTTAAAATGTTGCAATAAACCGTTTTTATTTTTGTCATTTAGCAGACACTCTTATCCAGAAGAACTTACAGTTAGTGAGTGCATACATTATTTTTCATACTGCCCCCCTTGGGAAACGAACCCACAACCCGGGCATTGCAAACACCATTCTCTACCAACTGAGCTACATCCCTGCCAGCAATTCCCTCCCCTTACCCTGGGCCAATTGTGCACCACCCCATGGGTCTCCCAGTCGCGAGCCAGCTACGACAGAGCCTGGATCGAACCAGGATCTCTAGTGGCACAGCTAGCACTGCGATGCAGTGCCTTAGACCACTGTGCCACTCGGGAGGATAGTTTACTCCAAACGCTGTACAAGGTGACCTAAACAGTTTCCGTTGCCAAACGTTTTGCTACGGTGGGTTTTGAGGAAGTGTAAGTTGTTGTTAGTCTTTCCACAGTATTTATTTGTCTCTCTTTCACACAACATACCTTCCTGAGTGAAAAGCGTTAACAGTAGATTAGAAAGAGAAAAAGTTTGTTTGTTGCATGTTGTGTTTTAAGCCTGTTTTGAGAAGACAAGTCTATAGACCTAGTAAAAAGAGTTCCAAAAGGGTCCTCTGGCTGTCCCCACAGGAGAACGCTTTTGGGTTCCAGAGTAAAACCCTCTGTGGAAAGGATTCTACCTAGTACCAAAGTGTTCTACAAAGGGTTCTCATATGGGGACAGCCAAATAACCCTTTTAGATTCTAGATAGTGTAGGAGCGATCACCCTGGGGCACTCAGATGGAAACAGAACAAATTCACCCCACACATCTAATTTATATCCAAAACATGTTAAGGAGAGTAGGCCTATTATAACACTATAACAATATCATAAACTATATGAATACACATAACAATATCATCAACTATATTAATACACATAACAATATCATCAACTATATTAATACACATAACAATATCATCAACTATATTAATACACATAACAATATCATCAACTATATTAATACACATAACAATATCATCAACTATATTAATACACATAACAATATCATCAACTATATTAACACACATAACAATATCATCAACTATATTACTATCATAACAATATCATCAACTATATGAATACATATAATATCATCAACTATATTAATACACATAACAATATCATCAACTATATTAATACACATAACAATCGTCGTCTTACCTTGTATCTCTCTCTGAACAGAAGCAGAGTCTAAAATAATCATTCGGTCGTCGAAAGTTACTTTTGTTTGCTCAAGTCATTTCTCTCTCTCTCTCTCTCTCTCTCTCTCTCTCTCTCTCTCTCTCTCTCTCTCTCTCTCTCTCTCTCTCTCTCTCTCTCTCTCTCTCTCTCCTCTCTCTCTCTCTTCTCTCTCTCTCTCTCTCTCTCTCTCTCTCTGTCTCGCTCCACACACACACGTGCAGATACACACACAGCCAACCAATGGAACAAATAACTAATTGACTAAATAAAACAGACATGTACAGAAACATTTCCATGACTCATAAGTTCCAAGAAATATTACATTTCAGTACTAACTAATTAATTTGAGTCATTAGAATGTATGTAAGAGACATGACTGTGTGAAATCTATGTCAATGTAGAGCAGCATAAAGTACAAGAACAGATGGATTGCAGTGATGAGTGACATACACCTTCAGGTAACTGCCAAAATAAAGGAAACACCAACATAGTGTCTTAACAGGGCGTTTTGCCACCAGGAGCCACCAGAACAATACTCCTTGGTGTAGATGTGTCTTGGCATACATTCTACAAGTGTCTGGAACTCTATTGGAGGGATGTGACATCATTCCTCCTTAAGAAATTCCATCATTTGGTGCTTTGTTGATGGTGGTGGAAAACTCTGTCTCAGGCGCCGCTCCAGAATCTACCATCAGTGTTAAATTGGGTTGAGACCTGGTTAACCTCCCGAGTGGCGCAGTGGTCTAAGGCACTGCATCGCAGTGCTAGCTGTGCCACTAGAGATCCTGGTTTGAATCCAGGCTCTGTCGTAGCCTGCCTCGACCGGGAGACCCATGGGGGGCGCACAATTGGCCCAGCGTCGTCCAGGGTAGGGGAGGGAATGGCCGGCATGGATGTAGCTCAGTTGGTAGAGCATGGCGTTTGCAACGCCAGGGTTGTGGGTTTGATTCCACGGGGGCCAGTATGAAAAATACAAAAAATAATGTATGCAATCACTAACTGTAAGTCGCTCTGGATAAGGCGTCTGCTAAATGACTAAAATGTAAATGTAAATGTTACTGAGACGGCCATGGCACATTGTGAAACATCAGCAAGTTCAGCAGTCTTCATCACTGAAGCTCCAGCCAAACGTGCCCCAACAATCACAAATCGTTAAGCTCTTCCCGAGCAGGGTTGCAGTCTCTCTTCGTTTGCAGCTCTTCTCTCCCCAAGGGTAGCAGCTCCTCTCTCCCCAGGGGTAGCATCTCCTCTCTCCCCAGGGGTAGCAGCTCCTCTCTCCCCAGGGGTAGCAGCTCCTCTCTCCCCCAGGGGTAGCAGCTCCTCTCTCTCCCAGCGGTAGCAGCTCCTCTCTCCCCAGGGGTAACAGCTCCTCTCTCCCCAGGGGTAGCAGCTCCTCTATCCCCAGGGGTAGCAGTTCCTCTCTCCCAGAGGTAACAGTACTGGTAGTCGGTGGTGGTGGTTGTATCTGTGACTGGAGTGAGGCCTGTCCAGGGGCTTTTCTAGGATTTGAAGACAAAGCCAGTGTGGGTGTCCAGGGCATTTCAACAGATACATGAAGGAATTTGGTGCACTTTGAGATGAACATTGAGAGATTAGAACATTGAGATAACTTGCACCTTCCCACCTGCCACAGCAGACACTGTCAGTACTCAATTACAGTTGCTACTGTGGGTCTCTCTACTCTGGAACACTCTCTACTCTGGAACACTCTCTACTCTGGAACACTGTCTACTATGGAACACTCTCTACTCTGGAACACTCTCTACTCTGGAACACTCTCTACCATGGAACACTCTCTACTCTGAACACTATCTTCTCTGGAAAACTCTCACTCTGGAACTCTCTACTCTGGAACACTCTGTACTCTGGAACACTCTCTACTCTGGAACACTCTCTACTATGGAACACTCTCTACTCTGGAACACTCTCTACTCTGGAACACTCTCTACTCTGGAACACTCTCTACTCTGGAACACACTCTACTCTGGAACACTGTCTACTATGGAACACTGTCTACTCTGGAACACTCTCTACTCTGGAACACTACTCTGGAACACTGTCTAATCTGGAACACTATCTTCTCTGGAAAACTCTCTACTCTGGAACTCTCTACTCTGGAACACTATCTTCTCTGGAAAACTCTCTACTCTGGAACTCTCTACTCTGGAACACTCTGTACTCTGGAACACTCTCTACTCTGGAACACTCTCTACTATGGAACACTCTCTACTCTGGAACACTCTCTACTCTGGAACACTCTCTACTCTGGAACACTCTCTACTCTGGAACACTCTCTACTCTGGAACACTCTCTACTCTGGGACACACTCTACTCTGGAACACTCTCTACTCTGGAACACTCTCTACCATGGAACACTCTCTACTCTGGAACACTCTCTACCATGGAACACTCTCTCACTCTGGAACACTCTCTACTCTGGAACACACTCTACTCTGGAACACTCTCTACTCTGGAACACACTCTACTCTGGAACACTCTCTGCTCTGGAACCCTCTCTACTCTGGAACACTCTACTCTGGAACACACTCTACTCTGGAACACTCTCTACTCTGGAACACTCTCTACTCTGGAACACTCTCTACTCTGGAACACTCTCTACTCTGGAACACACTCTACTCTGGAACACTGTCTACTATGGAACACTGTCTACTCTGGAACACTCTCTACTCTGGAACACTCTACTCTGGGAACACTCTCTACTCTGGAACACTCTCTACTCTGGAACACACTCTACTCTGGAACACTCTCTACTCTGGAACACTCTATACTCTGGGACACACTCTACTCTGGAACACTCTCTACTCTGGAACACTCTCTACCATGGAACACTCTCTACTCTGGAACACTCTCTACCATGGAACACTCTCTCACTCTGGATCACTCTCTACTCTGGAACACACTCTACTCTGGAACACTCTCTACTCTGGAACACACTCTACTCTGGAACACTCTCTGCTCTGGAACCCTCTCTACTCTGGAACACTCTACTCTGGAACACACTCTACTCTGGAACACTCTCTACTCTGGAACACTCTCTACTTTGGAACACTCTCTACTCTGGAACACTCTCTACTCTGGAACACTCTCTGCTCTGGAACACTCTCTACCATGGAACACTTTCTCACTCTGGAACACTCTCTCTACTCTGGAACACTCTCTACTCTGGAACACACTCTCTACTCTGGAACACTCTCTACTCTGGAACACTCTCTGCTCTGGGAACACTCTCTACCATGGAACACTATCTCACTCTGGAACACTCTCTACTCTGGAACACTCTCTACTCTGGAACACTCTCTACTCTGGAACATTCTACTCTGGAACACTCTCTACTCTGGAACACTTTCTACTCTGGAACACTCTCTACTCAGAAACACTCTCTACTCTGGAACACTCTCTACTCTGGAACACTCTCTACTCTGGAACACTCTCTACTCTGGAACACTCTCTACTCTGGAACACTCTCTACTCTGGAACACTCTACTCTGGAACACTCTCTACTCTGGAACACTGTCTTTTCTGGAACACTGTCTACTCTGGAACACTCTCTACTCTGGAACACTCTCTACTCTGGAACACACTCTACTCTGGAACACACTCTACTCTGGAACACTGTCTAATCTGGAACACTCTCTACTCTGGAACACTCTCTACTCTGGAACACTCTCTACTCTGGAACACTCTCTACTCTGGAACACTCTACTCTGGAACACTCTCTACTCTGGAACACTGTCTAATCTGGAACACTCTCTACTCTGGAACACTCTACTCTGGAACACTCTCTACTCAGAAACACTCTCTACTCTGGAACACTCTCTACTCTGGAACACTCTCTACTCTGGAACACTCTCTACTCTGGAAGACTCTCTACTCTGGAACACACTCTACTCTGGAACACTCTCTACTCTGGAACACTCTCTACTCTGGGACACACTCTACTCTGGAACACTCTCTACTCTGGAACACTCTCTACCATGGAACACTCTCTACTCTGGAAAACTCTCTACCATGGAACACTCTCTCACTCTGGAACACTCTCTACTCTGGAACACACTCTACTCTGGAACACTCTCTACTCTGGAACACACTCTACTTTGGAACACTCTCTGCTCTGGAACCCTCTTACTCTGGAACACTCTACTCTGGAACACACTCTACTCTGGAACACTCTCTACTCTGGAACACTCTCTACTCTGGAACACTCTCTACTCTGGAACACTCTCTACTCTGGAACACTCTCTACTCTGGAACACTCTCTGCTCTGGAACACTCTCTACCATGGAACACTTTCTCACTCTGGAACACTCTCTACTCTGGAACACTCTCTACTCTGGAACACACTCTACTCTGGAACACTCTCTACTCTGGAACACTCTCTGCTCTGGAACACTCTCTACCATGGAACACTCTCTCACTCTGGAACACTCTCTACTCTGGAACACTCTCTACTCTAGAACACTCTCTACTCTGGAACACTCTACTCTGGAACACTCTCTACTCTAGAACACTGTCTACTCTGGAACACTCTCTACTCAGAAACACTCTCTACTCTGGAACACTCTCTACTCTGGAACACTCTCTACTTTGCAACACATACATCTACAGTGTATTGCCAAAAATCACTCAAGAACTTTAAAACATAGACTCTGACCTGTCCAATGAGCCAAACTGATTAAAGAATCCCACAGTACACAAACTCTCTCTCTCTCTCTCTCTCTCTCTCTCTCTCTCTCTCTCTCTCTCTCTCTCTCTCTCTCTCTCTCACTCTCTCTCTCTCTCTCTCTTTCTCTCTCTCTCACACACACACACAAAAAACAAAAACAAATCACATCAAACCCCTATTATCAAAACAGTATCGTGCTTTTTAAAACTCACATCACTGTGATTGAGCCATTTGAAGAAAGAAGTTCAACAGGTTGAAACAGTTAAAAACATGGTCGTTGTGGATGTTGTATATTACAGTTTATGCATACACATAGACTATATATGAGCCCAAGCCCCAAAAAAACTAATGATAAAATAATGATTGAACCATTATCCAATACATAGCCTACTGCATATTACACACGGCAGAAAAACATTAAAAACAGAAAAAGGATTGAAGATGTCTTCGGTACATAATTGGTCTAGCCTTGACTCCACAATTAAACAAATTCTAGTAATGTCCTTTGAGTGATGACTGTATTATTATACATACTGGATGGACTGGTTACCTTATGTTCCACTCCACACTTCCTATCCATGAGTCTGGGAGAGAACGTATTGGCCCAGGCGATGCTGTTGGTTCATTGATTGTGCAGGGCAGCTTCCAGAGTTAGCCTTCCGGTTTACAGAATTAGATTTTAATATAGTCTAGTAATAGGGAAGAAAACAAATATGTTCATAATTAATAGGATGACATATGACTTTTAGCTACAGAATATCTCACCACCGTGGCTTTCCATCTCCTCCCCTCTATCCTTCATTCATTTTTCGAGCGCGCAGAGAGAAGGGCTGTCAACAGTTTAGTGAAATATGTTTCCTTGTGAAAACATGTTACTATTGACGATCCAAAACAGATTCCACCTGGTTTCCCAAATGAAGCACTGGGTAGCTGCAGGAACAGGGTTGGAGAGCCCATGGCATACAGAGTTTGGGCGGAATATCACCTGTCGGGCAGCGAGAGGCTGCATGCTCCTCAAACAGTGGTGGGGTTTTGGAGTGAAATAACCAGAGTATACACAGCTATATGATTGAAAAACTAAAAACGAACAGGCAGGAAAGCAGCCTCCATTCACTAGTCGAGCTGTTCCCTGACCCTGTTCATGCCCATTTGATAATCGGACATTATAAATCGAAACCAATTGTAAAATATTAAGGCCAGGCACCACAGGCGAAAAATTAGATTTTGCTTCCATCTGTCAATGTTCCGATTTTGGGATATTTGGAACCATACTTTCATAAAATGTACAATTAAACCGTCAATAATGTATATAAATACTTGATTTGTATCATTTTATCCCAACTCCGTCAACTACACCTAGCATAAATGTTGTTTTTGTTAGCATATTTCATATAGAACTTCAACCGCTATTTTTCAAACTCTCCATGTTGAATCATACATAATTCAACAGCTATTTTTCAAACTCTCCATGTTGAATCATATATAATTAAACTGCTATATTTCAAACTCTCCATGTTGAATCATATATAATTCAACAGCTATTTTTCAAACTCTCCATGTTGAATCATACATAATTCAACCGCTATTTTTCAATCTCTCCATGTTGAATCATATATAATTCAACAGCTATTTTTCAAACTCTCCATGTTGAATCATACATAATTCAACCGCTATTTTTCAAACTCTCCATGTTGAATCATATATAATTCAACTGCTATTTTTCAAACTCTCCATGTTGAATCATATATAATTCAACTGCTATTTTTCAAACTCTCCATGTTGAATCATATATAATTCAACAGCTTGTTTTCCGGAGCAGATCGTTACTAGTCCATACATGGATATATCCTTTGTGACGTAGTGCTGAAAGAGGAGACATTTACTGACATCCGATTGGTTACTGACATTTAATGGCACTTTCCGGCAACCTGATTGGTTACTGCGACTTGTGACGGTTAATCTTGCGACTTGTGACGGCCGGCCGCCCAACAACCTGCCCGCTTGACCCTATCCCCTCCTCTCTTCTCCAGACCATCTCCGGTGACCTTCTCCCTTACCTCACCTCGCTCATCAACTCATCCTTGACTGCTGGCTATGTCCCTTCCGTCTTCAAGAAAGCGAGAGTTGCACCCCTTCTCAAAAAAACCTACACTAGATCCCTCCGATGTCAGCAACTACAGACCAGTATCCCTTCTTTCTTTTCTCTCCAAAACTATTGAGCGTGCATTTTAGTACATTTTAAATCTCAAAACAAATGTCATGTTTTTCCGTCATTGTCTTTTGATGAACGAAAACATGTTCTATCATAGTAGCTCAAAATTGATCAGAAATTACTACTCTGCTTTGCTCTTTGCAATTTAGTTTTTTGTTCTTCCTCCTCCTTGTACCCCTATTTTTACAGTACTGTACCCTGCATCTCACAAACTTGTCCTTTGTCTCTGTGATACTGTAATTCTTGTTCTTTGTTTATATGAACCTGCAACCAGTCAAAATCTATTGAGCAGTCAGTACTGTTAACAAATGGAAAGCACAATGTTCAGGGCCATACAATTTGTCCATTGTACAGTATACAGCCTACAATGCACTGTACTACAGTATACAATACTAAAAGGGACACAAATCAAAGTAGTAAACATGTGATCAATGTGCTTCTTCTTGTCTTTGGGCTGGGTCAGGCCAGAGCACTTCGTCCACATCACAAGCAATATTGTCCCTCCTGACGCAACGGGGGAAGAAGCCTCTTGTGTGCCGTATCCAGCCCTGACATGATTCCTCACCTATATCACCACAGGCTAAATCCATGGCTTGCAGCAGATTTACTCTGGTGTAGGGTTGTCTATCATACACTTTCCATCTCCAAGAGGAGAAAAAACTCCTCAATCGGATTCAGGAAAGGCGAGTATGGAGGGAGGTACAAGGTCATAAACTGCCCGTTGATGTTAAACCATTCCCTTACCTGAGCAGCTCGGTGGAAACTGACGTCGTCCCACACTATCACATAGGTGGGAATGGGATTCTCATTTAGCTCTTGACCCTGCTGCTCTTGAACCTGCTGCTCAAATAAAATATATCTTAGATTGGCAATAGATCTTAGAAGGTGCAGGGTGTTATATGGCCTGAGTGTAACATGGTGATGTAGAACACCATGGTTGCCGATAGCAACACAGATTGTGACATCGCCACCTCTTTGACCAGGGACTTCAACAACGGCCCGCTGTCCAATCATGTTTCGGGCCTCTCCCTTCTCCTCTTTGTTAGATTGAAGCCTTGATTCATCGACAAAGATGAACTCATGGGGTCTGTCCAAGGATTCCAAGTCAAATATTGTCTGTGTAGAAATACAATATACTGTATGTAGGATTTTGTAAGTGGTCCAGAGACAGTGCTCTACTGTAGAGTACAATTAGGCCTACTGTATGCACTTCTGATTCACATACATTGGATGTCCTGAAGAGTAATGTCATTCACATAGTATGTATTAGTACTGTAGACAATCTGGATTACAGTAAATGTTTCTGAATGTCCACTTACTGGCACATACTGAGCTCGCAGTTCTTTCACCCTTGGTGAGTTGCGCTCAAAAGGTACTCTGTGTACTTGTTTCATTCGCATTCTGTTACGACGGAGGACACGTCAATTGTGGAAATGCTCACACTGTTCGATTCCCTGGAAGTGTGTGTTGTCTTGTATCACTCGTTCCTGGATTTCTCTGAGTCGTATTGCATTATCTTGAAGGACCATGCCAACTATACGGCCTCTTGCTCCCGAGTGAATATAGCTGTCCTTCCACCTGCATGTGGCAGCCTTGCAATTCTACAAAATGTAGTTGTGCAGTTACAAAACATATTCATGCAGTACAATACATACAGTGATTAACTTTACAAACGTCTATTGAAACAGCTGCATATAGTGTAGTACAGTAAATTTGCAATTACAAAAATACAGTAGTACACTGTACCTGTTCTCTTCTCTGAATGTCCTTACTATGGTGGACACAGAAAATCGCTCAAATTGGGTTGCACTCTAAGTCCTGCTTCCTCATTGTCAGTCCGTGGACAAGAACATGGTCTATGACTGTTGCTCAAATTTCATCAGATATTTCCACTCTTTGTCTTCCTCTTCCTCTTCGTCCTCCTCTTCCTCTTTCTTGCCCTCCTCCTCCTCCTCCTCCTCCTCGTCGCCAACCTGGCATACGCACTCGTCCCTCGTCCTCTCACATTGTTTCTTCTATCCATTCTCAGACTTTCTCCTTCCCACCTTCAACAACCTGTTTGCTCTCTGAACTGCCTTATATCGGTTGTGTCGCATCATTTGAAACAGGTTAAATCCATTTTGAGTGGTTGTGTTCAATCAATGACATGTGTTCTCTATTTGTATTTGATTGTTGCCACTTGTGTTTACCAGTATGGATGACATGTGCATTAGAGTGCAGAATGTGTTTGGAGAATGAGAACGTGTTTAGAGTTTTGCTGAAAAGTCTAAGTGAGATCTGCATATTGTGTTTTACCATGTGAAATGGTTTAAGGTATTGACAACAGACTACATAATTAGCTAAATGAGTCCAGGCAACTGAGAACTTTGTTCAGCCAATGGGTTTTAGTGTTTTAGCAATTTGGCATTTTATAAACCCATTTCATGCAATTCCACGTCATTTTACTTGACTGCAGACTCTGGCATAATCTTTATTAATGCCATGTTCAAAACAACTGGAAACTCTGAGCTGGGAAATCTCAGACTTCCGACTTTAGTGAGTTCAAGACAACTGGGAAATGGGGAAAAAACGAGCTCCGACTGGAAACATTTGTTTTTAACGGTCATCCAACTGGGAATTCTGGCCTCTTTCTAGAGCTCCGACTTTCCTGATTTGAAGACCACTGATGTCATGATTCTACCTCATTTTTACCCGAGTTCCCATTTGTCTTGAAAGCGCAATACCGCACAAATGATCGAAATGACAGGCTATTTTGACACTGAAAAACTGAGAATCTGAGATCAATGAAAACGAACTTGAATCCATCAATAGCCTATGCCTGGGTGTGTCTAGACATACTGTATGCTACAATATGAGGAGGAAATTATAGTCCTAAAAATGTTTTAAAGTTTCTCTTACAGATTTGTTAGTGAGTGCATACATTTTCATACTGGCCCCCCGTGGGAATCAAACCCACAACCCTGGCGTTGTAAACACCATGCTCTACCAACTGAGCTACACGGGGCCTAGGTTATTTTTAAAATAAGCTATTTATCCTCTGTGACTACATTTTAGGCTTTCTCATGGTGTAGTAGGCTATTTTGAATTATTTCATTTATTTCTGAACAGACAGCAGTAATTCTATAACTTTGTAAAATGTATTTGAATTGATCAGGCGAGCTGCAGCTCCTCCAGAACCCTTGGCGCGGCTCTATAAATGATGGGCAATGCTGGAGAGATGAGAGTTGGAGGCTTATGTCTGTCAGAGCAGAGAGAGTTCTGGGAGAGATTATTAGAATTTTTACATTGCTAAAAGTGACAATTATCTTTCATGCCAGGAGAGGTACCGATCCGCCAAATAGGTTCCTGAACAAAACAATCCAAAACGGAGAGGTGCCGGATCCTGTTCCGGCAGGATCCGGATCAAATTAAGCACTGATAATACACTATAACCATCATATCGAAGTAAACTTGGAGTCACGCGATATGTTACGTGGTCCTCCCACTACGACTCGGGAAAGCATGCAGTTTATTAGGCTACAGATTAAATCAATTGTGATGAACACAGGTTGGTGAAAGTGCAAGGTGACGAGCTTGATGCTCCTTTCCAATAAACATTATTCAGCTAACATGATGATCGATGCTTAGCTGCCATTTGTGAAATACAAATAATATCGATATAGCCATACCCACACTGTATCTGTGAGTTGTTGGCATGTGTCATGGCCAGAGTGGGCACATTTGCTATATAATGCAACAGCTTTAGTGACAAAACCATCAGTAGAGTTGAAGAAGTGATGGAAACCCATTTAACTTGTGTTTTTCATGTGGTACATGGGAATTTAACCACAAAAGTAATTACGTTATCATGTACAGACTTTTATCTACAAAAAATCAGTTTGATGGAAACATCTCTGGAGGGAAAATGCGCATATTGTTTTATGCAGATTTTAGAACATTTCGCATGGAAACCTTTCGAATATAGGATGAAAACCGATCTATTGACCAGATACTCCATTGTCCGCTCTAACAATTAACATAATTGTCTTCAAAAATGAAAGGCACTCGAAAGGAAGCAAGATCAACAGAACAGAAAACCAGAAAAAATAGTTTTTCAAGGAACAGCAACTGAATCGAGAACGAAGTGATCCATACTGTTCCAGAACAGAACCGTTATTTGAAAAACATTGGAACTGGTTAATAACGTTTTTCTACGTTCCAGGCATTTAGTCCCACAAAAAAAACGCTATAAAGTGCTTATGCAAAGCCCTCACTCTGTCACTCCAACTCATTCCAGTGTCTGCCTGCCAGCTGGAAGTCTTTACCAGTGGGTGTGTTTAGGCTCCCTGCCTGCCAGCTGGAAGTCTTTACCAGTGGGTGTGTTTAGGCTCCCTGCCTGCCAGCTGAAAGTCTTTACCAGTGGGTGTGTTTAGGCTCCCTGCCTGCCAGCTGGAAGTCTTTACCAGTGGGTGTGTTTAGGCTCCCTGCCTGCCAGCTGAAAGTCTTTACCAGTGGGTGTGTTTAGGCTCCCTGCCTGCCAGCTGAAAGTCTTTACCAGTGGGTGTGTTTAGGCTCCCCTGCCTGCCAGCTGAAAGTCTTTACCAGTGGGTGTGTTTAGGCTCCCTGCCTGCCAGCTGAAAGTCTTTACCAGTGGGTGTGTTTAGGCTCCCTGCCTGCCAGCTGGAAGTCTTTACCAGTGGGTGTGTTTAGGCTCCCTGCCTGCCAGCTGAAAGTCTTTACCAGTGGGTGTGTTTAGGCTCCCTGCCTGCCAGCTGAAAGTCTTTACCAGTGGGTGTGTTTAGGCTACCTGCCCCTCCCCTCTCTGAAGCAGAGGCTACTGTACTGAACTTATAAGCTTCATTCAGAAGATAGATGTTTTAGTTGCTAGAGAAGAGAATGGTGGTGTCGGGAAGAGTGGGGTGTGCCGGACACAACACAAGTTTCAGATGCTTTTGCTTTAGCTTTTAGTGTCTAGTCCTCAAGACGTTCAGGCAGGAAGGTGGTTAACTGGCACTCTAGTCCACAAGACATTCAGGCAGGAGGGGGGTTAACTGGCGCTCTAGTCCACAAGACGTTCAGGCAGGAGGGGGGTTAACTGGCACTCTAGTCCACAAGACGTTCAGGCAGGAGGGGGGTTAAAGATGGCGGCCACCTGTAGTCTCTTGTGGTGGTGTGGCCTCACTGGCAGAGTCCAGAACTCTCCTGAGGAGTCAGTGGAAGGAAAGCAGTCTGAACCAGGTTTTCCTCTAGGAATTTTCCTGTGCTTAGCTCTATTCCGTTTCTTTTTATCCCCCCAAAAAACTCCCTAGTCCTTGTCGATGACAAGCAGAACAATAACATGATGCAGCCACCACCATGCAAGAAAACAGTGGCCCTCAGTGATGTGTTGTGTTGGATTTGCCCCAAACATAAAACGTTTTATTCAGGACATAAAGTGAATTTCTTTGCCACATTTTTTAGCAGTTTTACTTTAGTGCTTTATTGCAAACAGGATGCATGTTTTGTAATATTTGTGTCCCGTGTGGCTCAGTTGGTAGAGCAAGGTGCTTGCAACGCCAGGGTTGTGGGTTTGATTCCCACGTGGGACCATAGCGTCTGCTAAATGACTGAATTGTGAATATATTCTGTACAGGCTTCTTTTCACTCTGTCAATTAGGTTAGTGTTATGGAGTAACTACAATGTTGTTGATCCATCCTCAGTTTTCTCTTATCACAGCCATTCAACTCTAACTGTTTTAAAGTCACCATTGGCCTCATGGTGAAATCCCTGAGCGGTTTCCTTTCTCACCGGCAACTGAGTTAAGAAGGACGCCTGTATCTTTGTAGTGACACACCATCCAAAGTGTAATTAATAACTTCACCACGCTCAAATAAATATTCTGCTTTTTATTTTATTTTTACCCATCTACCAATAGGGGCCCTTCTTTGCGAGGCTTTGGAAAACCTCCCTGGTCTTTGTGGTTGAATTTGTGTTTGAAATTTGTGCTCGACTGAGGGACCTTACAGATAATTTTATATATGGTATACAGAGATGAGGTTGTCATTCAGAGATAGTGTTAAACACTATTATTGCACACAGGTGAGTCCATGGAACTTATTAAGTGTCTTGTTAAGCACATTTTTACTCCTGAACTTATTTAGGCTTGCCATAATAAAGGCGTTGAATACTTGTTGACTCAAGACATTTCAGCTTTTCATTTTTAATTAATTTCTAAAAACATTATTCCACTTTGACATTATGGAGTATTGTGTGTAGGCCAGTGACACAAAATCTCAATTTAATCCATTTTAAATTCAGGCTGTGTAACAACAAAATGTGGAAAAATTCAAGGGGTGTGACTTTCTGAAGGCACTGCATTATAGACCGTTCAGACTTCAGTAGGGGACGTTGTTGGGCATCTCCTTTAGCATACGCATCAGATTCATCTACTGGGTTGTTGTCAATCTAAATAAATACCATCTAAAAAATATATATTGCTTGATTGAATGTCTTAAGAATATTTTGTTTCTTATTTTGAATATTTGTATATTTAGAAGTACATAAAATGCATGTAAGGATATGTTTTATATTATAACCAATCAGCATTCAGGATTAGACGTTATATAATATTCTACAAAGGCCTACTGAAACATGTAGCATATTTTCGTTTCCCATACAATAAAAACATGACAATGTAATACATTTGATAAATAGTATTTATAGATTTGATTAGTAATAGAGTTATAGTAAGTAATACAGTCCAGTAACAGCTTCTTTTTACAAAGTAAAACGTAAAAGAGAATTATATCAACCTGCAAGGCTCACGGTCATATTATTTGCCGTAAACATGAGTGCCAAAGCTTGATAGATAGTGCAGAAACAATTGTAAGGGATGAATTACATAAATAAATATCGGTGAATAGATATCCATGAAAAGATATGAAAACAAGAGTAATGTATTGATTGTATGGGACCCTGTATTGTGGCCTTACCCGTGTTTAAACTCATGAATCAATCTCATGAATAATGCTTCAGTTCGGCTGGCGCTGAACTCTGCAAGCCAAACCAACGAGTGTTCTAGTATACTCCCTTAAAAAGACCTTAAAAGACCTTCGCTTGAAAATCGTGAAAAAAGAGGCAGTAGTCCTATTTGTCCTTTTTGAGATGCCGTAGCCAGTATAAAAAATCGTCTGAAACGTCTGAATTAATTAAGATAACTCAAGCAATCTTGGCAAAATGGGTAAAATTGCAGGACATTTGCTTTAAAACTGCAATAATTCTCTCTGCCCCATGGCAAAATATGTAGAATTGCATGAAATTGGTTATAAAATTGCTACATTTTCTCTCCACCCCAATGCAAAATGTGTAGAACTGCAGAATACCTGCTTTAAAACTGCAATATTTTCTCTACACCACATGGCAAAATGTGTAAAATAATTTGACCACCCACAACACCCACAATTCTTCATCATCATTACACCATTGTTCTAAATTAAAATCACCCTCTTCACCCTCCTCATCGTTCAGTTCATTCTAATGTAATTGTAAAGTAACGTGCACAATTATCAGTTTCCATCGCCCTGTTCATCCATTGGCATCATTCAACCAGTGAGGAGAGAGACACATTATCACCTGGGTACCAACGTCTTACAGCGCATTTGTCTTTGTCACGAATACCGCCGAGGTTGCTCCTCCTCCTTGTTCGGGCAGGCTTCGGCGTTCGTCGACCCCGGAGTACTAGCTGCCACCGTTTGATGTTTCGATGTTCGTTTGGTCATGTCTAGTTTAGTGCACCTGTTTCGTATTCTGTCATGATTATGTCACTTATAAGTTTCCCTGTGTTATGTTTGGTAGTTGTGTGTTATTGTCCGCCTGTCGTTTGTCTGTTGGTTTATGTTGTGCTTTAGTGTTTTACGCGTTGCGCGTAGGTTTTCGCCTCCTGTGTTTTGAGGCCATTTATTTTCTGTATTGTGTATTCAGTCAAGGAAAGCTGTTTGACTTATCCGCTGTGTCCTGCGCCTGACTTCACCACCACATCCACAAGTACATCGTGACCAGTAAAATAGATTTGATGAACCCTTATTGGGAGGTGGTTAACTAGTCAGTATATTCTACTGAGTCATATGGATGCCAGTCCATACATTGGCTGTAAAAGTGGGTAAAACCTGACAAGCGTTTAACTGTAGCTATGTGGTCTTTAGTTGAGTGTGTTTCAGCAGGGTGAGGTCAGAGAGGGTGAGGTCAGTCAGTATTTTTCTGAACTCCTAAAATCCTTCACACAATCTGATGGGATGAATGTTCAACCCCATTAAAATAACCATAAGGTCTATATAGTACCTTTAAGTTAAGACCTCACAGATCTGTTCATGGCAAAGCAGTTCATTTAATGAAATTAATTGATTCTTAAAGAATATAACTTATAAATCATGAGCCTCATCTTGAAGAGTCACCTGTGACAGTATTCATAAAGAGTAGGAGTACTGATCTGGGATCAGTTTGCCTTTTAGATCATAATGAAACAGATTAAATGGACAGGGGGGACCTGATCCTAGATCAGCACTCCTCCTCTGAGAAACTGCATGTATGAAACCGAACACATAGTCGTAGTCTAGTTACAGCAGGTGTTTACTGCCATCTAGTGGAAGATACCAATAAAACACTTTATTATCAGGAAGGGGAGGGGGCTGAGCTGAAACAGAAAGTAAAGTTGTTCTTTTGTACAGGATCCATTTTAAGACTACTGAGCAGAAAACGCTATATGGAGAGAACAAAAAAATAAAGTGAGTATTTCTGAATAATAATCTATTCTAATGGACAGAGTAAGAGAATGAATACCTGGAATGAGATAGTACTAGTTAGTAGAACTGCTACTTGAGCTTAGTTGCTGACAGACAGCAGTTTTCAAAGTGTTATCACATGTTATCAGTCAAACGTCTGGTAAAGATGGTGGAGGAGCTTTTAAATGATAGGGTTTTATGTTTATCTCAGGGTTTCTCAATCCTTTTGTTCTTGCCCAGCATTTACACACCTGATTCAACTAATCATCAGATATTTTAAGACAGTTTAATATTTGAGGCATACAAATGAACATTCTCAAATTAAAACCTTTTGGATTTGTAGGCCTGTTTACAATTATTATAGGCCTACAGTAATTCACATTTTGGAGGGAAAAAAGCACAGCTAAACCTGGTGGACATTTAATTGAATGACCAATGGAATGCTCTAAAACGTGCCAACTCTGCTCACCCGGGGAGCCGGCCAATGCAAAACTAATTTACCCAGTCACCGTTATAACTTCATTTCCTTATTTGAAATTGAAAGTAACTTTGTAGCCTACGCAGTTACAAAATGTCTGTTCAAACTGTGGCGCATATGGAACATTAGAACAGTGGTGGAAAAAGTAAAGATTCCTTAATAGAAAATGACTCAAGTAAAAGTGAAAGGCACCCAGTAAAATACTACTTGAGTAAAAGTCTAAAAGTATTTGATTTTAAATATACTTAAATATCAAAAGTAAATGTAATTGCTAAAGTAAAGTAGGAATAATTAAAATTAAAATTACTTATATGAAGCAAACCAGATGGCACAATTTTCTTTGTTATTTTCATATTACGGATAGCCAGGGTCACATTCCAACACTCAGACATAATTTTAAAAAAGCATTTGTGTTTAGTGAGTCCGCCAGATCAGAGGCAGTAGGGATGACCAGGGATGTTCTCTTGATAAGTGCGAATTGGACAATTTTCTGAATGTAAGGAGTACTTTTGGGTGTCAGGGAAAATGTATGGAGTAAAAAGTACATCATTTTCTTTATGAATGTAGTGAAGTAAAAGTAAAAGTTGTTAAAAATATAAATAGTAAAGTACAGATACTTTAAAGTATTTTTACTTATGTACTTTACACCACTGCATAAGAAGATAAAGATAAATGTGTTGATTTTGAAAGAAATACGGGCAGATTCTGCTAGGTAGGCTACAAACTATTATAAAGTTAGGTCGTCATCACAGTAGGTTTGAGCTACAGTATGATGACTTACCAACCTGATGGTCTCCGTTGGAAATGTTTTGGAAAATGTTGTACACTCAGTGTATTAAAATATGTAACATAAACAACAAATGATATGCTCAGATACACAAAATACATCTGGTTTCAGATCTAGAAGATTCTCCTCTTCAATAGTAATATCATCAATTCTGACCAGTAACTTACCTGGGGTCAAAGGTCCCTGATTTATCACTAAAATGTATAGGATGATCCATAGAGATGTCACTCTTCATGGACAGATGACTTGGTACTGGAGAGAATTTACTGTTACAGCAGGTGTTTACTGCCATCTAGTGGAAGATACCAATAAAACACTTTATTATCAGGGTGGGGAGACGGTTGAGCTGAAACAGAAAGTAAAGTTGTTCTTTTGTACAGGATCCATTTTGAGACGACAGAGCAGAAAACGCTATATGGAGAGAACAAAAAAATAAAGTGAGTATTTCTAAGTATTTCTGAACAATAATCTATTCTAATGGACAGAGTGAGAGAATGAATACCTGGAATGAGATAGTACTAGTTAGTAGAACTGCTACTTGAGCTTAGTTGCTGACAGACAGCAGTTTTCAAAGTGTTATCACATGTTATCAGTCAAACGTCTGGTAAAGATGGTGGAGGAGCTTTTAAATGATAGGGTTTTATGTTTATCTCAGGGTTTCTCAAATATTTTGTTCTTGCCCAGCATTTACACACCTGATTCAACTAATCATTAGATATTTGAAGACAGTTTAATATTTGAGGCATACAAATGAACATTCTCAAATTAAAACCTTTTGGATTTGTAGGCCTGTTTACAATTATTATAGGTCTACATTTTGGAGGAAAAAAACACAGCTAAAACTGGTTTAGAGTAAATTATATGTTTATCAAAAATAATGTAAGAGATGTCTTGAAGAAGGACTATAATAAAAAAAAACTGAAGTACGATTTGGTACAATGTCATGATTTACTGCTGTGGCATGCAACTGACTGTTAGCGCCACCCTCTGGTAACTGTTGTAAAGGGGAGACACATTGAAGCGTTCCCTGAAGTCTAAACGCCTCTGGGTTCAGAACTCTGTCTCAGCGCCCTGCTACAGTGGTACTGTTCGTTTTGCATGGCCCGGTGCTACGGGGGAGTGGACATTTAATTTAAGGACCAATGGAATGGTCTAAAACGTGCCAACTCTGCCCACCCGGGAGCCGGCCAATGGAAAACTAATTCACCCAGTCACCGTTATAACTTAATTTCCTTTTATTTGAAATTGAAAGTGACTTTGTAGCCTACGCAGTTACAAAATGTCTGTTCAAACTGTGGCGCATATGGAACATTAGAACAGTGGTGGAAAAAGTAAAGATACCTTAATAGAAAATGACTCAAGTAAAAGTGAAAGGCACCCAGTAAAATACTACTTGAGTAAAAGTCTAAAAGTATTTGGTTTTAAATATACTTAAGTATCAAAAGTAAATGTAATTGCTAAAATATACTTAAGTATCAAAAGTAAAAGTAAAGTAGGAATAATTCAAATTAAAATGTCTTATATTAAGCAAACCAGACGGCACAATTTTCTTGTTATTTTCATTTACTGATAGCCAGGGTCACATTCCAACACTCAGACATCATGTAAAAAAAGCATTTGTGTTTAGTGAGTCTGCCAGATCAGAGGTAGTAGGGATGACCAGCGATGTTCTCTTGATAAGTGCGAATTTGACCATTTTCTGAATGTAAGGAGTACTTTTGGGTGTTAGGGAAAATGTATGGAGTAAAAAGTACATCATTTTCTTTAAAAGTAAAAGTTGTTAAAAATATGAATAGTAAATTACAGATACCCCAAAAAACGACCTAAGCAGTACTTTAAAGTATTTTTACTTAAGTACTTTACACCACTGCATTAGAAGACAGATAAATGTGTTGATTTTGAAAGAAAGACGGGCAGATTCTGCTAGGTAGGCTACGAACTATTATAAAGTTAGGTCGTCATCACAGTAGGTTTGAGCTACAGTATGATGACTTACCAACCTGATGGTCTCCGTTGGAAATGTTGTGGAAAATGTTGTACACTCAGTGTATTAAAATATGTAACATAAACAACAAATGATATGCTCAGATACACAAAATACATCTGGTTTCAGATCTAGAAGATTCTCCTCTTCAATAGTAATATCATCAATTCTGACCAGTAACTTACCTGGGGTCAAAGGTCCCTGATTTATCACTAAAATGTATAGGACGATCCATAGAGATGTCACTCTTCATGGACAGATGACTTGGTACTGGAGAGACTGATCTCAGAGTTTGGTTGGAGATTCTGGAAAACATAATAAATGACCATGAAACTAAATTTTAAACTAAATCAAAATTATATTTCAATAGATAAAATACATTACATCAAGCATTAAAATATATGCCATTACATAAATCAACAAACATGCAGCTCTAGCAGGGCAGGAATTTGACGAACTGACTTGTTGGAAAGGTGGCATCCTATGACGGTGCCACGTTGAAAGTCACATATGCATCGTTTTCAAAACATAGTGAACCTGGAGGCAAAAAGCGAACCCCACATTCTAACTAAATGTTGTTTATTAGCACTCAAATCTATCCATGGCATTTTCGCACAATTTGGTGAAAGCCCCAAAGCGTTCAGAAAGCCTCTGTTTCCCACCACTAGTGGACACCACGTAAGTGTCTTTCAGAACCCCTCCTAAAACCACCTGTTTCGTTTTGGTTGTTGTTAGTGACTCTTTGTTAGTTCCTTCTTCTGTTTGAGAGACTATGTTTTATTTATTGTTGAGGAATGTAACAATGTTCATGTGATTAAATTAAATCACCCGACTGTTTGGATATGTCTGTTAGTAAATGTTTTATTTCTAAGAGATCATGAGTAAAAGAGAAAAATTGACATTCTAGAATGAGTTGTCACTGTGTTCACCACAACCAACATGCTGCATCTCTGTTTAGGGGTCAGTGGTCTAAAATGAGTCTCTCTGGGGAGAGAGAGGAGGGGGCCCTGCCTCTAAAATGAGTCTCTCTGGGGAGAGAGAGGAGGGGGCCCTGCCTCTAAAATGAGTCTCTCTGGGGGACATGACACCAAAGCTAAGAGGTGAGATGACAATTTTATGAAGAATGTATGAATTTTATTTACAAAATAAATAGCTATCTTAAGATGAATGCACTTACCGTAAATCACTCTGGATTAGAGTATCTGCTAAATCAGGAGTTCTCAATCCGGGGTCAGCGGAGGTACTGCAGGGGTTCTGCAGCACCCTGACTGGACTCATTGCAATGTAAAACATTTGATAGAATTTTAATTCGACACAACCACTTTGCCTACTCTTCATTATTGCCTAATATAATGGAATGCATTTTTTTTTTTACCAATTCTGATGGTTGTTACAAGCAGAATTTTGACAATATTACCATTATACCAACACACTCTTCACACCCGTTTAACAACTCTAAATAGCTTTGGCATCGTAGGCATCAGGGTCCCTTGTCAATAATGTTGCCTACAACTTTGCACACAATGTCCAACACATATTTCGCCCTAGATGCCTTCAATTGGCCAATTTATAGCCATGGCCAATTTATGATTCAATTTTTAACAACGTGATGTTGCGCTCAAAGGAAAAATAACATGATGTAGGTAATTAAATAATCAAAAGAAAAAACTTGTTTATTATACACTTAGAAAAGAAGGTTCCTTATAGAACCAAAAAGGCTTCTATCACTTCCTTAATATATGGAACCACTAAAAGTTAGATATATTTTGGGGTTCAGTGAAGAAGAACCTCTAGAGTTCTGATCAACGAAAGGTGAATGTTTTGAGGATGTGAACCCAGCAGCCCTCCAGTGGTCTGATCAAGCCCGCCTGATTTTCAGCGCCCGGCCCGTGATTCGAACCAGCCACCTTTCTGCCATAGGTCCAACTCCTGCCACAGCTCCAACTCCTTAGCCGCTGGGCGAAAACCTGAGTTACTCTTCAGAAATAAGCATGAGTTAATCTGCCAAACCGAAGACAAAATGCTATGCATTCACTTATACCCAAAAGAGTAAAATGTCTTAATTCTCAGCACTTATACCACCAATTTTCTACTCTGAGATACTTTGTGGATATGGGCCCAGATCTCAAAATATTGTTATAAAAAAAACTTTGAATGTTTGTTTTACATGTAAAAATAAATAAAAGAATATTACTAATGTAAGCCACTGTAAAGACTTGGTTTAGTTTATTGTGTTGCTCTGCTCATGTCCTCGTTCTGGAACTGCCCGCGTCCCCGTACAGAACTGTCCGCGTCCACGTACGGTTTGGCGCCAAGCATATTGTCCAGTTACGCGCAGAGTGGACTGAGGTGATGTTGGGGAACAACAACGGAGTTTGTTACAGTGTTGAGATCGCCGAAGTTTGTTGTTCAATTTGCTTTTTGGTCAGGGACAGTATGAGTGTAGCCAGATCCTTTTCACTCACTATCCTTGTTTCATCTTGTGGTTCACCGGATTCATCATCATCCTCGAGGGACAGACGAACGACCTGCTAGCTAGCCAAGCTAGTCGGTACAGCTAGCTAAGCTAGCTACTCTACCAGCAGCATCCTAGTTATCCTAGCTACCACTACATCATCACCGGCTGCCTGCATTTCTTGTGGACCGATGGAGCTCCTTGGTTGTTTCTTCCACCTGTTAAATCCCGTGGAGGGCTTCTCCCTCTCTCGTTGACGGATATTGGTCTCTGTCCGGTTCTCCTCTCTTCACTAGATGGACGGTAACTTTAGTGTTTAACCCCTCTGTGTCCAAGGACTGAACTTTTGAACATTATTTTCGGGGCGCCTCAAGTGACATTTTTTACAACGTTTATTTCTGATAAAAACTAGTTAATTGCATCCGCAATGGAGCCCAGTTTCATAATATTACCTTACGTCCCCTGGTTATGAAGTAATCGCAAAACAATAGGCCTTATGTTTGGGCATTTTTCACCCTAACAGCTCCTATTAGTTCTATTGAGCTCCGTGACACTGACTCGCCTTCAGAACGTTCTATTCCCAGCCCATTGTTCTGCGTCACAATGCCAGCTTCACTATTGTTATCAATGAGACCTGCCTGCGTTAACCCTGTAGGTTTACCTCAGGTAACTGATTATTAACAAGGTTATGGCTACTTGGTGAGCGTTAACCCTGTAGGTTTACCTCAGGTAACTTATTATTAACAAGGTTATAGCTACTTGGTGAGCGTTAACCCTATAGGTTTACCTCAGGTAACTGATTATTAACAAGGTTATGGCTACTTGGTGAGCGTTAACCCTGTAGGTTTACCTCAGGTAACTTATTATTAACAAGGTTACGGCTACTTGGTGAGCGTTAACCCTGTAGGTTTACCTCAGGTAACTGATTATTAACAAGGTTACTCTACTTGGTGAGCGTTAACCCTGTAGGTTTACCTCAGGTAACTTATTATTAACAAGGTTACGGCTACTTGGTGAGCGTTAACCCTGTAGGTTTACCTCAGGTAACTTATTATTGACAAGGTTGTGGCTACTTGGTGAGTGTTAACACTGTAGGTTTACCTCAGCTAACTTTTTTATTAACCCTTGTGCTTTGCTGGAAAAAAATGACATCCATTATGTTACGGGTCAAATTGACCCGCACAGTTTAAACACACTCAAGACAGTCAAAGAATTAAGTAAAAACAGAAACAACTTTATTTTGTCTTATCAGACATTTCAGAAAGAAGAAATACAATACTTTTTTATTTTTTTTAAACAATATTTAAGAACTATTTGTTAAACATATTTCCTTTCTCACAAACAAGATTTTCAGTTTCCCCAAGTAGGTTTTTTTCCCCCCTATTGGTCCATATTATCCCTTCAGTCTTTCTCTCTACATGTTGAACACAATGTGTGTGTGTGCTTTCTGCAGATGTATTTATTGCATTCTACACAAGTGGTGCTTGTTTTACTGTCTTGTCGAGGAGGGCAGAGCTGGCATCTTTTCCGTTTCTTGCCACTGCCTGTATCCACTGGATCCATTTCTGGTTGATTGGAGGCATGTGTTGATGGTCCAGCTTGAATTTTCTGGACGGCAGATGCAGCTGCTGTCGACCGAGGAGGCCGGACTCTCCTCTGGATCTTGGGAGTGATGAGAGCTTTGCCGAGCTCCTCTAGGAAAAGCCGGCGTCGGTACAATTTGCCACCATTCCATTGCTGGTTGATTTCAGTCCACAGGACATAGGCATTGTAAGCAGACACATCCACAATGTTGTAGAAAATCACCAAAGGCCAGCGGGCAGTCATGCGCTGACAACTATATGTTGCTGTGACTTTATCCAAATTGTCAACTCCTCCTTTGGTGGAATTGTAGTCCAGTATTATTTGTGGCTTGATGTCCTCTCTTGCACTCAGCGATGCATCTTTGTGCATTGTGCTCATTACAAGAACATTCTTGTTCTTCTTTGGGCAGTATGAAACAACAGTTGCATTTTCAGAGAAAGCAAATTTAGAGGAATGCACAGTTCTGCCCTGCATTTTCAGAAGCTCACTGGGAAGTTCAGGTTTGTTTTTTCTGATTGTTCCAACCATGGTCAGCTTTCTCTTCTGTAGTTCAACACCAAGGCGGTAGGATGTGAAGAAGTTGTCACACGTGATGTTATGACCTTGCAGCCCTTCACTCATGTCCAGCACCACCCGCATCCCTGGTTTTTCTCAGGCACTCCGCCGGGTGGCTTCCCAGTGTAAACTTGCATATTCCATGCATAGCTTGATGTGGCATCACATGCTGCCCATTTTTGATGCCACATTTGCAGGCTTGTTTGGCATATACTGTCTGAAGGGACAACGTCCTCTGAATGGAACAAGGCGTTCATCAACTGTAACATGAGGACTGGGATTGTACAGTAACGGTAGAATTTCCACCCATTTATCCCATACATCTCTGATTGCAGCTAGTTTGTCTCTTTCACGTCGACCCGGTCTGGTATCACGGTTATCAAAGCGAATCACCGAGAAATTATGTGGAATTCTTGTAGAGACATTGTTGCCCGAAATCATTGGCCTTCCATTCTCTTCATTCCACAGGCTGGCCGTTAGCTTCTCCGTTTGACCGGTAGACTCCAGCTAATATGAGCAATCCAATGTATGCATGCAAGTCAATCCGATCCAGTGGCTTCCAGTTCTCTTGAAACACACGGCTCCCCTCAAGTTGGTCATGTCCAGAACAATCTTCTCTATTGCTTGGGGTAAAAAGAGCTCAAAAGCTGATTGTATGTCATGGACTCGAGTGACAGCAAATCGTGTAGGTCCTGGAACCATTTTTTTATTACATTGGAAGCTGAGAGTCTACCTTGACCTCGTTGTGGTGACGGTGACCATTCAATATGACCATCTTTAGACTTCCATGTCTTCTCTTCTCTTGATGATGCTTGTTGCATGCTCTGTCTCTCATCTGATGTAGGGGATGGTACGGCAGACTCCTCCTCTGAATCCTCTTCAATGAAGACAAAATCTGGATCATCAACAGCATTGTCCTCTATCTCTGGAAATATCCTCTATCTCTGAAACCTCTTCTTCTTTTTCACTGTCACAGTCCAGAATTTGTGATAAGACTTCATTGATTGAAAATCTTTTGGAGCTCATTTTTGAGTGTCTGTGTCAGGGACCTGCTGCTCTCACACTGAGGAGAAGCTTGGGAAAGCCCTTTTTAACCCAAACACAATTCTAAAAGTGCAACCAGGACCAGTCAAAACAAAATAAATCAAAGACACTTTTTTGTTTTGCACCTGTGCAAATATATATACACATGAAAGCCTCCGGGTCAAAATGACCCACAACATCATGTTTGTATACAAAATGTACACAGACATTCCACAACACATCAGTGTGTCCACATTTTGCAGTTAGGTTCATGACCCTAAATGAGGAAAAGTCATGTAATTTCATGGCGAAAAAGAGTGGTTAACTAGTATTTTAGACAACGCAAAAGTGGAAACGGGTCAAATTGACCCACAACATAATAGGAGGGTTAACAAGGTTTCGGCTACTTGAGGATAACCCTGTAGGTTAACCTCATGTAGGGTTATGGCTGCTTGGTGAGCGCGCACACTGTTCACCTGAGTACATGTGGGCACCAATAGTGAGGTGAGACATAGTTTAAAAGGCAATGGCTGGCGGATAGCCATCAAACATTAAACATGTTCTGGTCATGGTTAACCATATTTGTTTTAAGAAAAAGGTGTACAATCTAAACAAAACGCATGTCCCTGTCCTCTTTTTCAAGATGTGGGCGATTTAAACAGCCAGAAGACATTTTTTAATTAAGAAATAACCATTTTTTGGACGACTTGTTGTTTCTAAATGGCTGCTGGGTAATTTGATATGCATCGAAATCTTTGTTCGTAGGCATCAAATTGAGCGAATTCTGCAGAGTTCACTTAGTTGGAGAATGGGGTGATTGTTGTCTAATCGGGTGGTCTAGCTAATGGATTTGTAGATCTGATGCAGTTGCTATCTCAGATTATGAGCCTAGCAAGTGTCATGAAGTGTCAGGTCTCCCGAGTGGTGCAGTGGTCTAGTGCCACAAGAGGCCGCGACCGGGAGACCCGTGGGTTCGCTTCCCACTGTGGGCCAGTTATGAAAAAATAAATAAATAATGTATGCCCTCACTAACTGTAAATCGCTCTGGATAAGAGCGTCTGCTAAATGACATAAATGTAATGAATGAGTTATGTAGCACCCACATACGGCCACAAGGAGGAGCAAGAGTGCCATAAACCCATACTGTTTTTTGCCATATAAACCCTAAACCTAACAATCAATCAAATGTATTTATAAAGCCCTTTTTACACCAGCAGATGTCACAAAGTGCTATACAGAAACTCTTACCCTACTTATAACCTATTTTAGCCGTAACCCCTAATTCTAGGGTAGGGTAGCCTAGAACACTTTTAGAAACTATTTTAGTAATAATATTATCTTAGTAAATACAATTATAGTATTAAATAGCGTTTTGATTATTTTGTTGTTATTTTATTATATGTATAATTGCAAGACAGAACACTTGATAAATAAGACACATTTGTTTTATTTTTCAAATGTGTTTTGAATTGGGTGACCTAGTAACCTCTGTGTGAAGGTCCAGCAATTGGCGTGGGGCAGGATTGAGACTGATCTAATACACTTTATTTCTCAGCTGCCTCACCAACGTCTGTACGTGAATTAATAACTTTTAATTGCTAAATATTTCCAATAGATTGCAGCATAAGACCACGAAGCATCAGTTAAAGGCTACAAGCAGCAATATGATTGACATAAAATAGCATGCAACCAAAGACTATTTGTCCCATGTCTAAAATGGTCACTCATTACTTTAGTTAGCTATATATCTCGTATTAGGCCTGTGATGCTTTTGGAAGAGCAATTAAATAGTGACTATAGCAGGTGTTGAACCCCGGGAAAATAATCACTAGTCAGATGCTCCAACCTCAACCCTAGTATACATGCATTGAAAAGGGATGTATCATTATTAACAATGACAAATGATCGAAGTACTGCTTGTAGACAAATGCATGTTACAAATATTTGAGTAGACTGACCAGAGCAGTTTAAAAAGCAGTATCAGTCAAAAGACAGACAGTGAGGTATCAGATTTAGATTGTATTGAGGATACAGTCCACACCATATCTATTTTGACAGTGAAGATAACATTTTAAATGTGGCTCTATGCACATTTTGGATTTGAGATCAAATGTTTCATATGAGGTGACAGTATATAATGTCACCTTTTATTTGAGGGTATTTTAATACATATCTGTTTCACCGTTTAGAAATGAAAGCACTTTATGTATCTAGTCCCCCTATTTGAAGAAGTCATAAGTATTCTGACCAATTCACTTATAGTGTATTAAAGTAGTGAAAAGTTTAGAATTTGGTTGTAAACTCGTTGGTTGCATTTGCAGTTTGTTTTGGTTGTGTTTTGGGTTATGTTTTGCCCGAAAGTAACTGAATGGTGGATGATGACTGAGACAAGAGTGCGTCTTCCAGCCTATTTATTGAAATATTTATTAATTCAGTTGAATGTTTTTTTATGTTGCAAAATGTGTTTTTCTGGATTATTTTTTTCTCATTTTGTCTGTCATAGTTGACGTGTACCTATGATGAAAATGACAGGCCTCTCTCATCTTTTTAAGTGGGAGAACTTGCACAATTGGTGGCTGACTAAATACTTATTTCCCCCACTGTATATATTTATATATATACGATTTATTTAGATGGGTGACATTATCTGCCAAAGTAATACCACTGTAGATAAGGAAGAGCTCTCCAGTAGGTGTACCAAAACATTCAAAGACCATTTTCTCAAAAGTGAGGTTACAAGTTTATCATCTTTCAAAGCAGAATTACTTTCCCATTGTTCCTCAACTGTAGTGTATGATATACATTTTGCTATGTAACCGAGCCGGTCAGTCACATTTGACTGTGTAAAACCTAGCAGTACTACTTATTTCTCTGAGAGTGAGGCAGATAGTGTTACTGTTAAAACCTAGCAGTACTACTTATTTCTCTGAGAGTGAGGCAGATATAGCTATTACTGTGTAAAACCTAGCAGTACTACTTATTTCTCTGAGAGTGAGGCAGATATAGTATTACTGTGTAAAACCTAGCAGTACTACTTATTTCTCTGAGTGAGGCAGATATATAGCATTTTTACAAAAAAATAACATTATTTGTCTCTGAAATTAAATCATCAAGTGATGAATTTTAAACAAATACATGTCTGTCATTGAACAATCGCATGCCATGATTAGAAGTGAAAAAAACACCAATCTCTTTCATAATGTCTTTAAACTATAAAGCTAATTTTTCCAACATTTCTGAAAATGGCGTTTTGGAATGAAACTCTTGTTATGTTTCCCCATCAGAGCTCAGAGTAGATGAGAGACGTAATGTTTGTCTCTGTTGTGTTGAAGCCCAATCAAGCAGGAGAGACCAGCCTCCCCTGTACCCAGCTGTGTGTCCATGAAGAGTGACTGGTCTATGAATCGTCCTATATTCTTCAGAGAGGGAGACTTTTCTAGTGAACAAAGGTAAGAAGAACTCATGGGTCATGGTCAGTGAGTTAAACAACACTGTCTCTAGTCATTTATCCTCCTATTTTCCCATTTCTTTTGGTTGTTTTCATAATCAATAGGCTAAACCTTTTTTCCATTTTCATGAGTCCTGAAACAATATTAAACAAACACAACATTCCCTCCGTGTGTGTGTGTGTGTGTGTGTGTGTGTGTGTGTGTGTGTGTGTGTGTGTGTGTGTGTGTGCGCGCGCACTCCCTGGATGAGGAAATGTAATCTCATGTTTTGTCCACAGAAACCAACAGGAGAGATCAGAATCAGTGATTCTCAGTGGTCAGTCTTCCCAGAGTCATCAAACAGACCTGGCCTCCATATTCAGTGTATGTGGTCCTGTTATGTACATTTGTTTTTGTTTACCTCAAGTAAAGTTGATCTGTCAATCATTCATTCATGTGTTAATGAGAAAGCAATTATTCTCTTGCTTAACTTATTTACTTGATTTATTTCAGTTGCTTGAAGAGAATATTATGACATTTGTGAAGAACGAGCTGAAGATGTTCAAGAGGATTCTTAGTCCAGAACTCCCAGAAGGCTTTGAGAGTCAGAAGCAGGATAAGGACGTGGTGGATGCTGAAGATGAGAAGCAGGAGAGCAGTGCCAGAGAGGGGGCTCTGAAGATCACACTGCACGTCCTGAGGAAAATGAACCAGAAGGAGCTTGCTGACACACTGGAGAAAAGTAAGAGCTGTCTGCCTCATGTTGAATGCTGTTTTATAACATTTAAAAGCTGTAGCTAAAGTACAGCTAAAGTAGCTGTGTAACTCAATGATATTGTAGCAGCCTTAACACAACACCTAGTGATCTCATCAAGTAGCAGCAGGGATGTGTTGTGTGGATTCATTTAGACAGAGGGAGAGAGAGAGAGAGAGAGACAACATTATTAATGCCATCAATAATACCAATAATGATATAAATCAGTCACACCAGTGTGTAATGAATTATGAAAACATTTACAGATTTATACAGAATAAATGATTATAATTTAAACTTTATAAGACAGTCTTAGAATACTGTAGGCATTAAAACAGATGTAATATTAATATCCTCTGTGTTATTTCTTCATTCAGATGAGCTTGCTGTGATTCTTCAACGTGAACTCAAATCTAATCTAAAGAAGAAGTTTCAATGTGTATTTGAGGGGTTTGCTAAACAAGGAAACCCAATACTTCTCAATAAGATCTACGCACAGAGCTCTACATCACAGAGGGTGGAACAGGAGAGGTCAATAATGAACATGAGCTGAGACAGATTGAGACAACAACCAGGAAACAAGCAAGACCAGAGACTGCAGTCAAATGTAACGACATCTTCAAACCCTTAACTGGACAAGACAAACTTATCAGAACTGTGCTGACAAAAGGGAGTCGCTGGCATTGGAAAAAACAGTCTCTGTGCAGAAGTTCATTCTGGACTGGGCTGAAGGAAAAGCAAATCAGGATGTCCAATTTGTATTTTCATTCCCTTTTCGGGAGCTGAATTTGATGAAAAAGGACAAACACACTTTCATTGAACTTCTCAGTCACTTCTCAATGGAAACCAAAGAATCAAGAATCTCCAACTACGACAAGTACAAAGTTCTGTTCATCTTTGATGGTCTGGATGAGTGCCGACTGCCCCTAGACTTCCAGAAGAACAAGATCTGTTGTGACGTCACAGAGTCAACCTCAGTGGATGTTCTGCTGACAAATCTATCAAGGGAAATCTGCTTCCCTCTGCTCTCCTCCCTGGATAACTACCCGACCTGCAGCAGCCAATAAGATCCCTTCAGGGTGTGTTGACCAGGTGACAGAGGTACGAGGGTTCAATGACCCACAGAAGGAGGAGTACTTCAGGAAGAGATTCAGTGATGAGGACCTGGCCAACAGAATCATCTCACACATAAAGACATCAAGGAGCCTCCACATCATGTGCCACATTCCAGTCTTCTGTTGGATTTCTGCAATAGTCCTTGAACACATGTTGAAACATAAGACAGAAGAGATGCCCAAGACTCTGACTGAGATGTACTCACACCTTGTGGAGTTTCATATCAAACAGAAGAATGAAAAGTATATTGGGAAAGAAGAGACAGGTCCACACTGGAATAAAGAGAGCATTCTGTCACTGGGAAAACTGGCTTTTCAACAGCTTGTGAATGGCAATCTGATTTTCTCTGAAGAAGACCTTAGCAAGGCTGGCATTGATGTCAATGAAGCCTCAGTGTACTCAGGATTGTGCACACAGCTCTTTAAAGAGGAATGTGGGCTGTACCAGGACAAGGTGTACTGCTTCGTGCATCTGAGCATTCAGGAGTTTCTGGCTGCTGTATATGTGTTCATCTCATTCATCAACAACAATGAGAATCTAATGGATAAATCTCAATCAACGGCCAGGAACCTTTCTGTGAGGATCAGACACAAGCGTAAAGTTACCTTCTACAAGAGTGCTGTGGATAAAGCCTTACAAAGTGAGACAGTAAACCTGGACCTGTTCCTCCGATTCCTTCTGGGCCTCTCACTGGAGTCCAATCAGAAGCACTTACGAGGTCTACTGACAAAGACAAGAAGCAGCTCACAGAGCCATGAAGAAACAGTCAAGTACATCAAGGAGAAGATCAGGAAGAATCCCTCTCCAGAGAGGTGCATCAATCTGTTCCACTGTCTGAATGAACTGAATGACCATTCTCTAGTGGAAGAAATCCAAAGCTACCTGAGCTCAGGAAGTCTCTCAGAAGCCAAACTGTCACCTGCACAGTGGTCAGCTCTGGTCTTTGTGTTGCTGACTTCAGAAAAGGAGCTGGATGTGTTTGACCTGAAAAAATACTCCAGATCAGAGGAAGGTCTTCTGAGGCTGCTGCCAGTGGTCAAAGCCTCCAGAGCTGCTCTGTGAGTAAATACAAGTATATTTAAGTATTAATCATCAGTTTAGAGAAAAATATATATTATAGTATGTATATAATATTATATTGAAAAACATATTGAATCACTGCATTGATGTTCACATTAGTATAACAATATGACCATACAATTCTAGGAGACAGAAGATGAATCTATATGTTGTTTAAGAGAATAAACCAAATGCATCTGCCATTGTCCTTCTACACTACTGGTGTTAAATTAACAGTGTGTTTGTGAAATCATGATGATCTCTTTGCAGGCTGTCAGGCTGTGGAGTCACAGAGAAAGGCTGTGATTCTCTGGTCTCAGCTCTGAAGTCAAACCCCTCACACCTGAGAGAGCTGGATCTGAGTAACAATGACCTGGAGGATTCAGGAGTGAAGCTGCTCTCTGCTGGACTGGGGGAATCCCCACTGTAAACTGGAGACTCTGAGGTCCAGTATTCCTGTATCACTCAATGAACACACACACATACTGGACACACACTGGACACACACACACACACACACACACAGGACACCCACACAATACACACACACACACACTGGACACACACACACTAGACACACACACAAACACACAATGGACACACACACACATACACACACACACTGGAGACACACACACATGCAATGATTAATTTAGTAGTGTTTAGAAACATGTTATCTACTTTAATAATTATACATTCATTCATTTATATACAGTACCAGTCAAACGTTTTGACACACATACTCATTCAAGGTTTTATTTTTATTTTTTTACTATTTTTTACATTGTAGAATATTAGTGAAGTCATCAAAACTTTGAAATAACACATATGGAATCATGTAGTAACCATAGAAGTGTTAAACAAATTAAAATATGTTTTATTTTTGAGATTCTTCAAATAGCCACCCTTTGCCTTGATGACAGCTTTGCACACTCTTGGCATTCTCTCAACCAGCTTCACCTGGAATGCTTTTCCAACGGTCTTGAAAGAGTTTCCACATATGCTGAGCACTTGTTGGCTGCTTTTCCTTCACTCTGCGTTCCAACTCATCCCAAACCATCTCAATTGGGTTGAGGTCGGGTGATTGTGGAGGCCAGGTCATCTGATGCAGCACTCCATCACTCTCCTTGGTCAGATAGCCCTTACACAGCCTGGAGGTGTTTTGGGTCATTGTCCTGTTGAAAAAACTAATGATAGTCCCACTAAGCGCAAAACCAGATGGGATGGCGTATCGCTGCAGAATGCTGTGGTAGCCATGCTGGTTAAGTGTGCCTTGAAATCTAAATAATTCCACAGACAGTGTCACCAGCAAAGCACCCCACACCATAACACCTCCTCCTCCATGCTTCACGGTGGGTACCACACATGCAGAGATCATCCGTTCACCTACTCTGCGTCTCACAAAGACACGGCGGTTGGAACAAAAATCTCAAATTTGGACCCATCAGACCAAAGGACAGATTTCCACCGGTCTAATGTCTATTGCTCATGTTTCTTGGCCAAAGCAAGTCTCTTTCTTCTACAATGTAAACATTAGTTTTAAATGTAAAAATACATTTGAATGAGTAGGTGTGTTCAAACTTTGACTGGTAGAGTATACAGTTGAAGTCAGAAGTTAACTACATTTAGGTTGGAGTCATTAAAACTTGTTTTTCAACCACTCCACAAATTTCTTGTTAACAAACTATAGTGTTGGCAAGTCGGTTAGGACATCTACTTTGTGCATGACACAAGTAATTTTTCCAACAATTGTTTACAGACAGATTATTTCACTTATAATTCACTTCATCACAATTCCAGTGGGTCAGAAGTTTACATACACTAAGTTGACTGTGCCTTTAAACAGCTTGGAAAATTCCAGAAAATGATGTCATGGCTTTAGAAGCTTCTGATAGGCTAATTGACATCATTTGAGACAATTGGAGGTGTACCTGTGGATGTATTTCAAGGCCTACTTTCAACCTCAGTGCCTCTTTGCTTGACATCATGGGAAAATCAAAAGAAATCAGCAAAGACCTCAGAAATAGAATTGTAGACCTCCACAAGTCTGGTTCATCCTTGGGAGCAATTTCCAAACGCCTGAAGGTACCACGTTCATCTGTACAAACAATAGTACGCAAGTATTAACACCATGGGACCACGCTGCCGTCATACTGCTCAGGAAGGAGATGTGTTCTGTCTCCTAGAGATTAACGTACTTTCTGGTGCGAAAAAGTGCAAATCAATCCCAGAACAAAAGCAAAGGACCTTGTGAAGATGCTGGAGGAAACAGGTACAAAAGTATCTATTTCCACAGTAAAACAAGTCCTATATTTACATTTTAGCAGACGTCTTATCCAGAGCGACTTTACAAGTTAGTGAGTGCATAGATTTTTCATACTGCCCCCTCGTGGGAATCGAACCCACAACCCTGGCGTTGCAAGCGCCATGCTCTACCAACTGAGGTACAGGAGGCCTATATAAACAGGTATAAATGTATCTATATCCACAGTAAAACGAGTCCTATATCGACATAACCTGAAAGGCTGCTCAGCAAGGAAGAAGCCACTGCTCTAAAACCTCCATAAAAAAGTCAGACTACGGTTTGCAACTGCACATGGGGACAAAGATCATACTTTTTTGAGAAATGTCCCTCTGGTCTGATGAAACAAAAATATAACTGTTTGGCCATAATGACCATCGTTATGTTTGGAGAAAAAGGGGAGATGCTTGCAAGCCGAAGAACACCATCCCAACCATGAAGCACGGGGTGGCAGCATCATGCTGTGGGGGTGCTTTGCTGCAGGAGGGACTGGTGCACTTCACAAAATAGATGGCATCATGAGGAAGGAAAATATTATGTGGATATATTGAAGCAACATCTCAAGACATTAGTCAGGAAGTTAAAACTTGGTCGAAATGGGTCTTCCAAATGGAAAATGACCCCAAGCATACTTCCAAAGTTGTGGCAAAATGGCTTAAGGACAACAAAGTCAAGGTATTGGAGTGGCCATCACAAAGCCCTGACCTCAATCCTATAGAAAATTTGTGGGCAGAACTGAAAAAGTGTGTGCGAGCAAGGAGGCCTGCAAACCTGACTCAGTTACACCAGCTCTGTCAGGAGGAATGGGCCAAAATTCACCCAACTTATTGTGGGAAGCTTGTGGAAGGCTACCCGAAACGTTTGACCCAAGTTAAACAATTTAAAGACAATGCTACCAAATACTAATTGAGTGTATGTAAACTTCCTGACCCACTGGGAATGTGATGAAAGAAATAAAAGCTGAAATAAATCATTCTCTCTACTATTATTCTGACATTTCACATTCTTAAAATAATGTGGTGATCCTAACTGACCTAAGACAAGGAATCTTTACTACGATGAAATGTCGGGAATGATGAAAAAACTGAGTTTGAATGTATTTGGTTAAGGTGTATGCAAACTTCCGACTTCAACTGTATATACATATATGAAAATATATTCCAGGTTTCAGGACTCTGATGTATCTGAAAATGTTGAACAAACATATAGCAGTGTGATTTTAATAGGATTTTATTCTTGCAGGCTGTCAGGCTGTCTAGTCACAGACGGAGGCTGTGCTTCTCTGGTCTCAGCTCTGAAGTCAAACCCCTCACATCTGAGAGAGCTGGACCTGAGCTACAATCACCCAGGAGACTCAGGAGTGAAGCTGCTCTCTGCTGGACTGGAGGATCCACACTGCAGACTGGAGACTCTGAGGTCAGTATTCCTGTAGTTGGTCAACAAGTGATAACTGTTCACCAGATCCACATGTGTTTATCAGGCACACATAGTCCACACCATATGTGTTTGGACAGTGAAGCTTACAGTTTTTTCATTTGGTGCTATACTCCAGCCTTTTGGATTTGAGATAGAATGTTTCATATTAGGTGACAGTATATAATGTCACCTTTTATTTGAGGGTATTTTCATACATATCTGTGTTACTGTTTAGAAATGAAAACACTTGATGTGTCTAGTTCTGATTAAAGTAGTCATAAGTTTAGTATTTGGTCCCATATTCCTTACCCACAGTGATTACATCAAGCTTGTGATTCTACAAACTTGTTGAATACATTTGCAGTTGTCTTGGTTGTGTTTTGGATGATGTTTTCCCCAATAGAAACTGAATGGTGAATAATGTCCTGTCATTTTGTAGTCACTTTACTTGTATTGTCAGTAAGAATAGAAGATGTTTCTGAACACTTCTACATTCATGTGGATGCTACCATGATTATGAATAATCATGAATGAATCGTGAATAATGATGAATGAGAAAATACAGAGGAACAAGGATCATACCCCCTCTGTTATTTGTAATGGTGAGAGGTTAGCATGTATTGTTGTAGTCTCTGTAACTTTCTCATTCATTATTATTCATGATTCATTCATGAATTTTCTTAATCATGTCATCATCAGGATTAATTCAGTAGTGTTTAGAAACATGTTATCTACTCACTTAGACAGAAAATTACTCCAGTCATCATCCACCATTCAGTTACTATTGGACAAAACATAACCCAAAACACAACCAAAACAAACTGCAAATGCAACCAACGAGTTTACAACCAAATACTCAACTTTTGACTACTTTAATGCATTATAAGTCAAATGGTCGAATACGTATGACTTCTTCAAATAGGGGACTAGATACATAAAGTGCTTTCATTTCTAAATGGTGAAACAGATATGTATTAAATTACCCTCAAATAAAAGGTGACATTATATACTGTCACCTAATGAAACATTTGATCTCAAATCCAAAAATGCTGGAGTACAGAGCCACATTTAAAATGTTAGCTTCACTGTCAAACTAGATATGGTGTGGACTGTATACTCAATACAATCTAAATCTGATACCTCACTGTCTGTCTTTGACTGATACTGCTTTTTTTAAACTTCTCTGGTCAGTCTACTCAAATATTTGTATGCATTTTTCTATCTACAAGCAGTACTTTGATAATTTGTCATTTCTAATAATGAACATGAACATACGAATTGATATGGCAGGTTTCAGGACACTGATGTATCTGCAAATGAAGAAAAAATATACTGCCACTATTTTCACCACCAAAGAATAGCAGTGTGGTTTTAATATGATTTGACTCTTTGCAGGCTGTCAGGCTGTCTAGTCACAGAGGAAGGCTGTGCTTCTCTGGTCTCAGCTCTGAAGTCAAACCCCTCACACCTGAGAGAGCTGGACCTGAGCTACAATCACCCAGGAGACTCAGGAGTCAGACTGCTCTCTGCTGGACTGGAGGATCCACACTGCAGACTGGAGAAACTCAAGTATGTAGAGGGTTTATGTCAATGTTCATATCAGACATGTTGGAGTTATCAGGCTAGTTAAGACAAACATTCTTACCACCACTTGGACTAAATTATATAAAGACTGTGTGTGTGTGTGTGTGTGTGTGTGTGTGTGTGTGTGTGTGTGTGTGTGTGTGTGGGTGTGGTGTGTGTGTGTGTGGTGTTGTGTGTGTGTGGGGGGTCCAGTGTGTGTGTGTGTGTGTGTGTGGGGGTCCAAGATGTGTGTGTGTATGTATCAGTGTGTGTGTGTGTCAGTGTGTGTGTGTCAGAGTGTGTGTGTGTCCAGTGTGTGTGTGTGTGTATGTGTGTGTGTGTCAGTGTGTATGTGTGTGTGTGTCTGTGTTGTCCAGTGTGTGTCTGTGTCTTTGTCCACACACACTGACACACACACACTGGACACACATACACACTGGACACACACACACACAAAGGACGCACACACACACACACACACACACACACTGGACACACACACACTCACACTGGACACACACACACACACACACTAGACACACACACACACACTGGACAAACACACACACACTAGACAAACAAACACACACTGGACACACACACACACTGGACACACACACACACACACACTGACAAACACACACACACATAGACATACACACACATACTGGACACACACAAACAATGGACACACACACACCTGGACAAACACACACACACACACACACACACACACACACACACACACACACACTGGACACACACCGGACACACACACAAACACAACCACACACTGGACACACACACAAACACACACACACTGGACACACACAAACACACAGACTTACTCACACTGGACACACACACACACACACTGTAAACACACACACTGGACACATACACACAAAGGACACACACACACACACAAACACACACTAGACACACACAAACACACACACACTGGACACACACACACACACACACACAAGGATTAATTTAGTAGTGTTTAGAAACATGTTATCTACTGTTAATAATGATACATTAATTCATGTATATACAGTACCAGTCAAAAGTTTGGACACACCTACTCATTCAAGTGTTTGTCTTTATTTTTACTATTTTTTTCCATTGTAGAATAATAGTGAAGACATTAAAACTATGAAATAACACATATGGAATAATGTAGTAACCAAAAAAGTGTTAAACAAATGAAAATATATTTTTATATTTGAAATTCCTTCAAATAGCCACCCTGCCTTGATGACAGCTTTGCACACTCTTGATATTCTCTCAACCAGCTTCACCTGGAATGCTTTTCCAACAGTCTTGAAGGAGTTCCCACATATGCTGAGCACTTGTTGGCTGCTTTTCCCCTTCACTCTGCCGTCCAACTCATCCCAAACCATCTCAATTGGGTTGAGGTCGGGTGATTATGGGAGGCCAGGTCATCTGATGCGGCACTCAATCCCTCTCCTTACACATTCTGGAAGTGTGTTGGGTCATTGTCCTGTTGAAAAACAAATGATAGTCCCACTAAGCCCAAACCAGATGGGATGGCATATCGCTGCAGAATGCTGTGGTAGCCATGCTGGTTAAGTGTGCCTTAAATTCTAAATAAATCACAAACAGTGTCACCAGCCAAGCACCCCCACACCATAACACCTCCTCCTCCATGCTTTACGGTGGGAACTACACATGCCGAGATCATCGGTTCACCCACACCGCTTCTCACAAAGACACGGCGGTTGGAACCAAAAATCTCAAATTTGGACTCCAGGCCAAAGGACAAATGTCCACAGGTCTAATGTCCATTGCTCGTGATTCTTGGCCCAAGCAAGTCTCTTCTTATTATTGGTGTCCTTTAGTAGTGGTTTCTTTGCAGCAATTCGACCATGAAGGCCTGATTCACACAGTCCCCTCTGAAAAGTTGATGTTGAGATGTGTCTGTGACTTGAACTCTGTGAAGAATTTATTTGGGCTGCAATTTCTGAGGCTGGTAACTCTGATGAACTTATCCTCTGCAGCAGAGGTAACTCTGGGTCTTCCATTCCTGTGGCGGTCCTCATGAGAGCCAGTTTCATCATAGTGCTTGATATTTTTTGTGACTGCACTTGAAGTAACTTTAAAAGTTCTTGAAATGTTCCTTATTGAATGACCATCATGTCTTAAAGTAATGATGGACTGTTGTTTCTCTTTGCTTATTTGAGCTGTTCTTGCCATAATATGGACTTGGTATTTTACCAAATAGGGCTATCTTCTGTATACCCCCCTACCTTGTCACAACACAACTGATTGGCTCAAATGCATTAAGAAGGAAATAAATTCAACAAATTAACTTTTAAGAAGGCACACCTGTTAATTGAATTGCATTCCAGGTGACTACCTCATGAAGCTGGTTGAGAGAATGCCAAGATTGTGCAAAGCTGTCATCAAGGCAATGGGTGGCTATTTGAAGAATCAAAAAAATAAAATATAGAAAATGTGTTTAACACTATTTTGGTTACTACATGATTCCATATGTGTTATTTCACAGTTTTGATGTCTTCACTATTATTCTACAATGTAAAAAATAGTTTTAAAAAAATGAATGAGTAGGTGTGTTCAAACATTTGACTGGTACTGTATATATACATTTATGAATAGATATGGCAGGTTTCAGGACTCTGTTGTATCTGAAAATGTTGAAAAAATATATTTTCACCACCAAAGAATAGCAGTGTGGTTTTAATATGATTTGACTCTTTGCAGGCTGTCAGGCTGTCTAGTCACAGAGGAAGGCTGTGCTTCTCTGGTCTCAGCTCTGAAGTCAAACCCCTCACACCTGAGAGAGCTGGACCTGAGTAACAATGACCTGAAGGATTCAGGAGTGAAGCTGCTCTCTGCTGGACTGGGGAATCCCCACTGTAAACTGGAGACTCTGAGGTCAGTATTCCTGTAGTTGGTCAACAAGTGATAACTGTTCACCAGATCCACATGTGTTTACCAGGCACACATAGTCCACACCATATGTGTTTGGACAGTGAAGCTTACAGTTTTACATTTGGTGCTATACTCCATCATTTTGGATTTAAGATAGAATGTTTCATATTAGGCAACAGTATATAATGTCACCTTTTATTTGAGGGTATTTTCATGCATATCTGTGTTACTGTTTAGAAATGAAATCACTTTATGTATCTAGTTCTCCCATTTGTATATGTCGTAATAATTTGGACAAATTCACTTATATTGTATTAAAGTAGTCATAAGTTTAGTTTTTGGTCCCATATTCCTTACCTGCAGTGATTACATCAAGCTTGTGATTCTATATGGCAGGTTTCAGGACTCTGTTGTATCTGAAAATGTTGAAAAAATATATTTTCACCACCAAAGAATAGCAGTGTGGTTTTAATATGATTTGACTCTTTGCAGGCTGTCAGGCTGTCTAGTCAAAGAGGAAGGCTGTGCTTCTCTGGTCTCAGCTCTGAAGTCAAACCCCTCACACCTGAGAAAGCTGGATCTGAGTAACAATGACCTGGAAGGATTCAGGAGTGAAGCTGCTCTCTGCTGGACTGGAGGATCCCCACTGTAAACTGGAGACTCTGAGGTCAGTATTCCTGTAGTTGGTCAACAAGTGATAACTGTTCACCAGATCCACATGTGTTTACTAGGCACACATAGTCCACACCATATGTGTTTGGACAGTGAAGCTTACAGTTTTACATTTGGTGCTATACTCCATCATTTTGGATTTAAGATAGAATGTTTCATATTAGGCAACAGTATATAATGTCACCTTTTATTTGAGGGTATTTTCATGCATATCTGTGTTACTGTTTAGAAATGAAATCACTTTATGTATCTAGTTCTCCCATTTGTATATGTCAGTAATAATTTGGACAAATTCACTTATATTGTATTAAAGTAGTCATAAGTTTAGTTTTTGGTCCCATATTCCTTACCTGCAGTGATTACATCAAGCTTGTGATTCTATAAACTTGTTGAATGCATTTGCAGTTTGTCTTGGTTGTGTTTTGGATGATGTTTTTCCCAATAGAAACTGAATGGTGAATAATGTCCTGTCATTTTGGAGTCACTTCACTTGTGTTTTATTTATTTATTTATTTCCCCTTTATTTAACCAGGTAAGAAGCCAGTTGAGAACAAGTTCTCATTTATAACTGCAACCTGGCCAAGATAAAACAAAGCAGTGCGATAAAAACAACATCACAGAGTTACATATGGGGTAAACAAAACATAAAGTCAAAAATACAACAGAAAATATATATACAGTGTGTTCAAATGTAGCAAGTTATGGAGGTAAGGTAATAAATAGGCCATAGTGCAAAATAATTACAATTAGTATTAACACTGGAATGATAGATGTGCAGAAGATGATGTGCAAATAGAGATACTGGGGTGCAAATGAGCAAAATAAATAACAAAATGTGGATGAGGTAGTTGGGTGGGCTAGTTACAGATGGGCTGTTCTGACAACTGATGCTTAAAGTTAGTGAGGGAGATAAGTGTCTCCTGCTTCAGAGATTTTTGCAATTCGTTCCAGTCATTAGCAGCAGAGAACTGGAAGGAATGGCGGCCAAAGGAGGTGTTGGCTTTGGGGATGACCAGTGAGATATACCTGCTAGAGCGCATACTACGGGTGGGTGTTGCTATGGTGACCTTTGAGCTAAGATAAGGCGGGGATTTACCTAGCAGTGATTTATAGATGGCCTGGAGCCAGTGGGGTTTGACTGACGAACATGTAGTGAGGACCAGGCAATAAGGCAGTGATCGCTGAGATCCTGGTTGAAGACAGCAGAGGTGTATTTAGAGGGTAAGTTAGTCAGGATGATATCAATGAGGGTGCCCATGTTTACGGATTTAGGGTTGTACCTGGTAGGTTTGTTGATAATTTGTGTGAGATTGAGGGCATCTAGTTTGGATTGTAGGATGGCCGGGGTGTTAAGCATATCCCAATTTAGGTCACCAAGCAGTACGAACTCTGAAGATAAATGGGGGGCAATCAATTCACATATGGTGTCCAGGGCACAGCTGGGGGCTGAGGGGGTCTGTAGCAAGTGGCAACAGTGAGAGTCTTATTTCTGGAAAAGGTGGATTTTTAGAAGTAGGAGCTCAAACTGTTTGGGCACAGACCTGGATAGTATGGTCCTCTGTAGCTCAGCAGGTAGAGCGTGGCGCTTGTAATGCCAAGGTAGTGGGTTCAATCCCGGGACAACCCATACACAATAAAAAATTATGCACGCATGACTGTAAGTCGCTTTGGATAAAAGCGTCTGCTAAATGGCATATTATTATATTATTATAGAGCTCTGCAGGCTATCTCTACAGTAGATTGCAACTCCACCCCTTTGGCAGTTCTATCTAGACGGAAAATGTTATAGTTGGGGATGGAAATTTCAGAATTTTTGGTGGCCTTCCTAAACCAGGATTCAGACACTGCTAGAACATCAGGGTTGTATTGTACAACTTGTATTGTCAGTAAGAATAGAATATGTTTCTGAACACTTCTACATTCATGTGGATGCTACTATGATTATGAATAATCATGAATGAATCGTGAATGATGATGAATGAGAAAGTTACAGAGGAACAAGGATAATTCCCCCTCTGTTATTGGTAATGGTGAGAGGTTAGGATGTTTTGTTGTAGCCTCTGTAACTTTCTCACTCATTATTATTCATGATTCATTCATGATTTTTGTTAATCATGGCATCATCAGGATTAATTTAGTAGTGTTTAGAAACATGTTATCTACTCACTTAGACAGAAAATTACTCCAGTCATCATCCACCATTCAGTTACTATTGGACAAAACATAACCCAAAACACAACCAAAACAAACTGCAAATGCAACCAACGAGTTTGGGACCAAATACTCAACTTTTGACAACTTTAATGAATTATAAGTGAAATGGTCAGAATATGTTTGACTTCGTCAAATGGGGGGACTAGATACATAAAGTGCTTTCATTTCTAAACGGTGAAACAGATATATATTAAAATACCCTCAAATAAAAGGTGACATTATATACTGTCACCTCATATGAAACGCTTGATCTCAAATCGACAATGCTGGAGTAAAGAGCCACATTTAAAATGTTATCTTCACTGTCAAACTAGATATGGTGTGGACTGTATACTCAATACAATCTAAATCTGATACCTCACTGTCTGTCTTTTGACTGATACTGCTTTTTAAACTGCTCTGGTCAGTTTACTCAAATATTTGGACTATACATTTTTCTATCTACAAGCAATACTTTGATAATTTGTCATTTCTAATAATGATACATTCATTTATGAATAGATATGGC